>NW_007751466.1:0-9312 GCF_000696425.1 Galeopterus variegatus | reverse complement strand
AGGTTTTAATTTTATGAATAGGAAATGTAACAACACAATTGTATCATATAAAGACCCAGTACAGAATATTTGGTTTTACAGGTATGTAACATATTTGAGACACAGTTTCTACCGCAGCTTGAATGCCATTACAAATATCAATCGGGGTAAAGTACTGTTTGGAGATGAGCAGAATGATTAAATGACTGGGGCAAAGAGCACAGCCAGAAATAGAAGCCAGATGTTTCTCATTAACGTGTCCTCCTCAAACTACTAATCTGGGTAATGCTGCAGCTTCCCCTCTCTCTCACGTTGTTGTGATTCTTTAAAAGAAATGCAATATTTTCAAGCATTTGTTTTTCCTCTTTCACTTCTCAGTCCTTCGTGTTATCACGACATTGATAAGTCCTGTCTTGGGTCTTACGGGGTTGTGTTTACCAAGCAGTCTTTTGTGTATTTTTACTTCTGCAGGTCTGTACTGAGAATCTATACTGCCTCCCTCTGGTGAGACTAACAATGTCAAAATACCTGTATAAAGCCAGAAGCAGAGGAAGTAGTCAATTCACATCATTTAAAATGTTAGGTTATTAGGGAAATAGAAACAGATTAGTGATTGTTTATATTCACTATGAAGGGTTTGGGGTTTGGGAATGGGGGATTGAGGTTTCTTTTTGAGGTGATGAGACTGTTCTAATTTGATTGTGGTGATAGTTGGACAACTCTGTGAATATACTACACAATCAAATTGCAAATTTTAAATTAATGAACTGTAGAATATGTGAATTATATGCCAATGAAGTCATTATAAAAACTATGAAGTTATAATTCCTGCCCAGAACCAGCAGGTGAAGTTCCTGCAAATGTCTGCTACGGAGCTGGGTACAAGGGAGGATCTGAAACAATCTACAAAGTCTACATCAGTGGAACAAGAGGATGAAAATTAGCTAAAAGTGAACACAATAGATGAAAATATAATAATCCTAAAAGACAAATTGTTAGAGAGCAAATACAGCCACCAATTATAATACCACTCCAGAAAGGCAGCAAGGCTTCAGGATTCTACCCAGGAAAGAATCAGAGCATCTCAGTTAATTGGTACTGCTAAGATGTAAAGCTTAAATTTAAAAATATAATTTAAATAGTTATAATATCCTAGAAAGTGGGCATGAAAATTAAGAATAATAAACTGGTTGGTAAGTCATCTAATTCAACAGGCTTTCATTCAAAAAAAGAAAATATAATATAATATAATAATAAAATAAAGTAAATATTCTGCATCTTTGGCCAAATTATCTCATCTCAATACAGATTCATAATCACAACTCATACCAGACTTCTCCTGGATGTCACTCAAATGCTTCATTTCAACTTAGTCAAAATAGAATTTGCTGGGCCAGCCCAGTGGCACACTGGAGAGTGCACCGCTTGGGAGCATGGCGGCGCTCCCACTGAGGGTTCGGATCCCATGTGGAGACTGGTTCCCGCTCACTGGCTGAGCGTGGTGCGGGCGCAACACCGAGGATTGCGATCCAGTTACCGGTCAGTAAAAAAGACAAAAAGGAAAAAAAAAAAAAATAGAATTTGCTGTGCCCTCATGTTCCCCACGAACTTGCACTCCTGCCCCGACACCTTCTTTTCATATGTTCCCAATTTCGGGCTCTAATACCACCTGGCAATCTTCCTTGTCTCTAGCCCTTCCCCCTGACATTGCCTCATTTCTGGTCATTATCACCTCTGGCCTGGATGGCTACAAGAGTATCCTAAACAGACCTATCTGCTGTCACTTCCATGCCTGGTCCCAATCCACCCCTCACAATGCCATCAGCTAGATTCCTATAACGCAGAAACCCCATTGCAGCACTCTCTCGCTTCGTATCCTTTCTTACTTCTCCCCATTGCCACCAGGTTAAAACATAAAAGACTTGGCATGGCATTCAAGACCCCCTATTATCTGGACAACTCAGCTTTCAAGGAGTTTCTCTCTCCCGCAAGTCTCCAAAGAATTGACTTTTCTCTTGCCAAAAGGCCCCTACTGAGGAATAAAATCTAACAGCCTTGCAGCAAGGAAATAAAACATAACTACATAAATCCAAATGATCCTCCATCCTTAACAGAAATTGCATGTATCATAGCATAATCCCAGAAATTCATTTTCATCTTCCACTGAGCTTCCAAACTATCCTTTATCAAAATTTACTCAAGATTCATCTTAAACTGAATACATAAGAAACTTCTTCATCTTCATGAAATAACCCCGTGGCCCTGCATCTGGCCATCACAAGACATGAAGCAAGTGTAAACAGTGACTGTGTCATCTAAGCAGTTCTACATATGCCCTTGTCCTCACTTCATCTTCTGTAGTGCCCACCACCACTACCACCACCACCACACCGCCAGAACATTTATTTTACAATGTCAGGTGCTTATGACATTCATCTTCTTTAACAAACACCTTTCCATTTCCAAACATATTTCCATTTTAAATGTCTGTTCATTCACACAAAAGGAGACACATTTATACACAAGCCCACAGGAAAATTAAAATTCTCTTGCCTCAGAAAGACTCAGCAGAAGGTACTAAGTCTTTAACAATCATCTACTTATAGGGTGCAGAAAATAAAGCTATAGAATATTTTTTAAATAAAATGGAGAGAATGCTTTAAAATTAAAAACATTTAATAAAAGAGCAAGGGAGTGAAAAATCATGCAAATTACCATAATATGAAACATCCTAAACATAAATAAATGCACGTGTTTATCCTTAGATAAACAAAGATATTTTAGTGGGCTGTTAATAAATGCCCTCTTTAATACATGCTATGAGCCAAAAGAGACTATTTTAGCAACATTAAATTATTTTTGAGAAGCAATTATTACTACACGTTATAACATACTTTAGTATTTTAATCAGCAACCTTTCGTTCTTGATGCTGTTTGCCATAGATAAGTAACCCTGTGCTTATTTTTATCTAGAAAGATATTTTTTTTTGGCATCTGGCCAGAACAGGGATCCGATCCCCTGACCTTGGTGTTATAACATCCTGCTATAACCAACTGAGCTAACCAGCCAGTCCCATTCAGGAAGATTTTAAATATTTCTATTTACATATATTTCTTCCACAGTTTAAATATTCATTAAATATTGAGAGGAGTTTTGGCTATGTTAAGAATATCTCCTAAGATAAAATGTGTAGAAACGCATCATTAAACTTTCCAACAAGCCTGTGTTTTGCTGGTGTTCACTATCAAGTTTCATTTCAAGCCTACTTTACTCATTGTCTGTAAACTGTTACCTACTCAAGTGAATAGCCTAGATACTGGTTGAAATTAACACCATTACATAAATTAAGTATCCATGAGCATGTTTAGGCCAAACTTATAGTTATTTAAATCATAAAAAGTAAAATATTCTAGCATCTACCCACATTTACAGCCCTCTATAACCCTCTAAAATCCAGATGATTGCTAAAAATTTTATCAATTATCATTTATGTTGACCTCATGAGACTCCAGAAGGTGAGACAAAAGAAGAGATTTAACTTTGATACTTCCCTGGTCACACGCGTTACCAAGCCACAAATGAATTGTGCAATGAATAAGAAATAAGATGTAATGTAAGTAAACAGAAATTTTCATTAAATTAATCTTAAGAACTCAACAGTAAAACAACATAAGAGTCTTTACACATGGAAACAAGTTATACAAAAGCCTATTCCAAAAAGGTCCTTTTAAAAAATTTTGTAACTTTTTAATGAAAATAATTTCAAACTTAGAGCAAAACTGTAAGAATGAAAGCAGTTCAAAGAAAGCCTCTATACCCTTTAACCAAATCCACAAATCTGCTGACATTTTACAATACTGTCTCTTTTTGACGTATCAACAGAAGAGTTTCTTTTTTTTTTTTTGTGACCAGTAAGGGGATCGGAACCCTTGGCTTGGTGTCACCCGCACCGTGCTCAGCCAGTGAGCGCACTGGCCATCCCTATATAGGATCCGAACCTGCGGCCTCGGCGCTCCCAGCACCGCACTCTCCCGAGTGAGCCACGGGGTCGGCCCAGAAAAGAGTTTCTAAGAATGAATTCAAAAAAGGCTATTGACACTAATTTCATAATGGTGAAGTCAGGGTCCAAGGGGAGAATTTACTTAGAATTTGCACACAGACCACTGTGAAGGCGACAATATGGAATAACATGATCTTTGTCCTTGAAGAACCTTGTGATCAACAGGGACAGGTAAAGACATGCATCAAACGACAATAGAATATGTGCTCACAATCATATCAGAAATAATAATTGTCAAACTGACGTGAGAATGACATGGCATGAAGAAGTATTCAGATGTGAAATTGCAGTAGACAAGGAGACTTCCCAATTGAAATAGATTTTGAACTAAGTTCGAAGTGAGAAGGCCTCTCTGATTGGCAAGAATAGGTCAGTCTACACAGAGAAAACGAGAGGTTCCAGGGCACTAAAGCAGTAGTACTGGGGCAGAAAAAAGCTCAGACATGCTTCATGAGAATCCTCATAAACTTTTATAAAGGAAAGATTTTATATTAGCATATTCATGTAAAAAAAAATTTGAACCTCCAACTGCATATACAATCATAGTTATCAAGCCAAAGACATAAAAGTGATACCTTCAAGCCTAATATTCTTAGTTGTAAACTAAGCCATAGAATTTTTGCAGCTTTTATATTAACTATGCATAATAAATGGGGAAAGAAACAACTCATATTAAGGGAAAATGCTCTTATAATTTAGGATTCAATAAAGCTAACTGTAATAGGGCTTAAAATGACAGAAAACAGCATAGCTATGAGCCTCTAACTCTAAATAGACAATTATTACTTCCATAAAACAAAGTGGGGATTTTTCCCCTATAATAGTAAGTCGAAGTATTTTACAGATCTTATTTCCAGAAACCAATTATTCACCAGGGAGCATGGATTTCATAACAGAGTAAGGTGACAACCTCACGTTTTAGTAGTAATAGATTTGCATGTAGATGGATCAAAAGAGCAGCTCAAATAAAAAACACCGGTTGTAGTTTCCCACAAACTTACCTGCATCTGCTTTTTGAGTTCCCTGGCCAAGATACTGTCCTGAAGAGCATTTTCCCGCTGAGAGGCATCCGCGAGCACATTCACTGTGGTTTCTGCTTCTTGGATCCACTTTAGGAAGTTCTCCAGATCTCTGCGAGAGGCCTGCACTGTCCTCAGCTCAGCCTCCAAAGCACTCTGCCTGTCAGCAATACTGAAAGTAACAACATGACAGGCACAGCTCCATTACTTTGTGTGACATGCCACATCATGCACACTGTAAAGAAAAAATTAACAGGCAGGCTTAAAGGAACTATTCTTTAAGTCACTGAATGTAACTTAAATAAGAGATTTATTTATATGTGCGCCTTGAATAATCCTTAACAGAGGAGTCATGTACATTGTGAGAAGAGTGAAAGGGAGAGAGACATATAAGTATTAACAAAATCATACCCATATCATAAAACAATTATGACTACATTTACATCTCATAATTATATGTTATTTCCCCATATGTTTTATGTCAATTCCCTTGCATAATGCCTGACACTCGAAAAGCAATATCAGTAAATATTCATATAATCAGTGACTAAATAAATTCCAGGAAAAAGTAAAATCCGAAGAACTATTTAAGATAAAAATAATTTAAAAGGCTTATTTTACATATTTTAAACAATTCAGATCAATACAAGCTGGTTTTTTAATCTTATTTAATAATATTTGGAAGACAATGGACAATCAAACTTTACAGTATTATATTAAGTGTTTATAGAATAATGATAATCTATCCATAATATGCCTTTAAAACTAGCTCCCACACACCATTTTTCAAGAAGCTCCTGGGAGGTGTCCTGCACAGAATTCAGTTTGCAAGTTGAGGAGGAAGATGTAAGAAGCATAAAAACAAGAGATCCAGCACAGGGAGAAGCTAAGGGCTGTCCTGCTAATGGTGAAAGGAAATTTCAGAAAAGAAGGTGTGAATTCCACCTGGAGCAGATGAACGCTGTCATCACCATTCTGAACAATCTGAAATTCTGGTTTTCATTTGACAAAACTTACAAGGGATACACTCAAACAAAATGAGGAAATAACTCAAAAAAGGAAAACAAAACAACACCAACAAAAAAAATGAGATCCAGGAAATAGGGATTTCAAACTAGAAGAAAAGCAAAGAAAATGCCCAGTACAATGGCTGCGCAGCAGGCCTAGAAAGCATGTCTCCAGAAGAGATGGCCCCAAGAAACAATATTAGAAGTGATGGGCGGCTTAATGTGATTGACTTTGTGGAAAATTGTACTGTCAGGCCACTGGGAAATGTGGGAATAATGAGCGATAGGTGCAAAGAAAACCAGGCACATAAAAACAACACAATTATTAATTTCAGGAAAACAGAGAGGAGACAAAAGTATAGTAAACTTCAGTACTTGGCTGTTAATAATGTTTGGACAGGCAATAACAATGTCAACACTGAATATCTATCTAAAAATTCAATGATGAAGAAGGGAAAAGAACAGTGGCATAAGAAAGCTATTTCCTTTATATTTACCTAAGAAGGATTTCAGTAGACAATGCCTAATATTGATGAATTGAAAAAGTATGGCATAAACATTTTCTTTAGAATGTAGAAATATAAAAATGACATAAGGAGAAGCTAAAAACACAGGAGTAGTTTGCCCCTAGGGAGGGGGATTGTGGTGAGTAGAGAGAGAACAAGTAGATTTTTTTATAAACCTTTCAGTACTTAAAAAAAAAATTTGTTTGTAATCATATGCATACATTTCTTTAGTTTTTAAAATTTAGAAATTACCCAGCAGAATTTGGGTGATTGGTGGTGGTGGTGTTTTATCCTCCCTTGAACCTTGCCCATATTTTCAATTTTTAAAACATCTACAGAAAAAAATATTAAGAATAACCATGTAAAGGCTGTGCCAAAAAGGTACTAGAAAGCAGAGTTACAGGAGTGTGCACGAGCTATTAACCCACCATGAACAGACAATTCTTACTTTAAGAACACTAAATATATAACATTTAATAATTATAAAATTTAGTAAAGCCAGACACTTGCATTTTCCATAATCAGAAGGCTTTATTATTTAAGAATATTCACATACATACACAATAGGCTATGTGGCAACAGCTAATGTAAAGTAGATCACTGCAGTTTGGTGCTATTAAACCTGAGAATGCCCAGACTGCGGAAAAGGATGCAAATGTCTAAGAATCCTAAGGGTGAAGACAGAGGATTTCCTACGCAGGAGAGACATTTACATTACATCTACAGGAGGTAGAAACCTAAAGTCTGCTCCAAAGGAAAAGTGAGCTAAGAGGATCATAAGCACCTGGCCTCAGACAATATTCCAGTGGGTGGAGTAAGACCAGCAGCACACTCTGGTGACCAACGGAACATTCTGAACCCAAAAGTAGGGCAGTTTCTGTCAAATTGTCTACTGGTCATCAGTGGGGAAAGAGATACTACTTTTAAAACATTCACTTTATAGAAAGCTGCAAAAGAAACAACTTTTAGTTGTTTTTTTTTTTTTTTTTTCCTTTTTTTTGTCTTTTTTCGTGGCCGGCAACGGATCACAACCCTCAGTGTCGCTCCCGGACCGCACCAGGACCGGCAACGGGATCGCAACCCTCGGTGTTGCTCCCGCACCTCACTCAGCCAGTGAATGGCCAGTCTGTATGTGGGATCTGAACCCTCGGCAGGAGCGCCGCCGCGCTTCCCAAGCGGCGCACTGTAGCAGTGTGCCACTGGGCCGGCCCTTTTAGTTGTTTTTTTAAGAGATGTCTACTTTGTTGGTTATATAAGCAAAAGAATATGGGTTTTTAAATCAAGCAGACAAGTCTCCACCACTAACTAGCTGTGAAAGCTTGAGCAAGCTGCCTAATCTCCTCAAGCACCGTTTTCATCATCCCTACACTCTGCGCAGCACGCAAGTTCTCCAGGATCTGACTCTTGCTCTCCTCCCCGAGATTCATCTCATTACTCCAAGACTCATGCATTATTTATCTAAAAAAATGAGCCAATTACTAATCCTCCAAATGGTCACTGTCTCTTTCATGCACCCATGAGTTCCCCTGCTATGGCTGTTAGTGTTCCATTGCAGCTGTAATAAATTACCACACATAGTGGCTTAAAGCAACACAAATTTATTATCTGACAGTTCTGTAGGTTAGAGTCCGACACATGGCTTCACTAGACTAAAACCTAGTTGTTGGCAGGACTGCATGCATTTCTAGAGGTTCTAGGGGTGCACTGTTTCCTTGCCTTTTCCATCCTCTGGAGGCCACCACATTCCTTGGCTCATGGCCACTTCGTCCACCTTCAAAGCCAGCAACAGCAGGTGAAGTCCTCACATCAAATCTCTCTGACCCATTCCTCTGTCTCTTCCTCCACTTTTAAGGAATCATGGGAGGAGACAGGGCCCACCCAGACAATCCATGATAACCTTTTCATCTTTGGGGGCCATTTTTCTGCTGACCTCATTATCTCTGATCGTGACTGTAAGCGACTGTCTTCTCATCTGTTCAAAGCTTCTGAATCGTCAGTGCACCTGCTACCCCCAGAGCCTTTATACAGTAGCAACTCAACAAGTACTTATTTGGATTATCTAATACAACAATAGGAATAATATCTCCCTTGCAGCAATATTTTAAGAAGAAAAAGAGGTATAAGCCCATAAAGATATCAAATATAGTAAACAATAAAAAATATCTTCCCTTACCTTGTATATTAATTTGGTGAAATACTGGGAAATTAATTTTGCTTATAGCATGCAAATGTGCAACTTAATAATAAATATCCTGGAGAATTTTTTTAAATGTACATATATCTGGTGTCAAATTATTTACCATGAACTTAATCAACTAATAAAAATAATGAACTTAAAACTAAACTCTACTTACAGCAGTCCAAACTGTCTTCATAGTATTATAATGAATACACATTTTAAAATTTATAATCAAAGTTAGTGTATGCATGTTAACTTGTACTGATTTCTGAAATTAATATAATTTATACGAAATGTCTAATAGAATATAGCTCAATTATATTCCTCTACCCCTTAGTTTCTTTTTTCTTTAACTAGATCCAAGCCTACAGTATGGTACACTAGATATTATAGGAATCTTTTATGCACTTTCAAAGCATCATAGGGCAAAAAAAATCACTGAAATTAGAGGCTCGGTAAAATGTATGTACACTTTATCACACAGGCTAATAAATTACTTTTAATGCCATTTGTACACTGTTCTCAGAAGAAAATGACCTAATTCTACCACCTCCACCATTT
>NW_007751465.1:8214-9312 GCF_000696425.1 Galeopterus variegatus | reverse complement strand
AAAAAGAAAAAAAAAAAAAAAAGAAAAGAAAAGGCTTCAGCTTCCCAGTAAGCAGTGATTATCGGCTAGTTAGAATAAGACAAAGATCTTTCTTTACAAACCTTATTTATTTATTTATTTATTTATTTAAACCTTAGTTATTAGCAACCTAAATTTATTTTGGATCCTAGACTTTTATAATTTGGGCCTTCAGTTTAGAGTTTATGTACAGTGATCAAAAACAATTTGCTTTGAAAAAGGAAAAAAACTGCATAATTGCGCAAGCAACTGTTTGTATGGGTTGGGGGTTAAAGAGATGAAATTAGTTTAACAAAACTAAATAGCGCCACTTGGGTGTTTAAACGTGAGACCAGGACCCCCTTCAAAGACAGCAAAGTTCTGGGGTTCCAAATGCCCTGGGGTTCCTTTGTTCAAACTTAGCAAGTCAATCTCTTCATGTTAGGGGTCTCAAAAGAACCTGAAGTTATAAGCAAAACTTGGTGTGTATGTGTGCATGTTTATGAGGAGAGGGATCTTAGCTTTTTTCTGTTCTCAACAGATCCCTGACCTCCCAAAAAAGGTTAAGAACCAATGCCCTGTGAGATATGCTATGATTTCTTTTCTGGACTTGAAATATCCAGGGAATTTCAAGCACCCACAGTATACTTCTAAATTCAAAGGGCCTCTGGTTCCTTATCTTTATTTCCTTCTGTCTTATCACTGTTCCAGGTGTGTCAGGGTGCCAACTCGCCTTTTTGGAGCCTTGTTTCATCTCAGCCTCCCTCAGCCAAGGAAATCATTGCTCTCAGACTTAAAACTAACTTTGAACAAGGAAATGACCCTTAGGTATAGGCAACAGAAAGATACTATTAAAGGCACTTGGCACCATAAACTGAACAGCAAACAAAGGCAGACAATTCCATTGCTGTACTTTTCCACCACTGCTATTTGTTACAAATAGAGAATTAACTCAAAAGTGGTCATCTCATCTTTTATGTATTATTTTATTATATATGATCATTTTATTTTTTATATAAGAAGTCAAACCTGGGAATCTGGGAGCAGCTATTAGATTCTGAACACAGACTATGTTGTTCTTATTCCAAAAAAAAAAAAAAA
>NW_007751465.1:5556-6713 GCF_000696425.1 Galeopterus variegatus | reverse complement strand
TAAGCTCACCCATCTGTTTTCATAGGGCCCGCAAGTGAGGAATAATTTTTATATTTTAAAATGGCTGAAAATAAAATGAAAAGAATAATATTTTATAACATGAAAAGGATACAAAATCCAAATTTCAGTGTCCATACACAGAGACATGCATTCATTACGTATTATCTGTGGCTGCTTTCGTGCTGCAATGGCAGAGTTAAACAGCTATAGACAGCAAATATTTTGGCCTGCAAAACCTGAAATATTTACTATCTGGCACGCTACAGAAAAAATTGCTAGCTTCTTGCCTAGAATTTCAGATGATCTTTGGTGGGTTTGTTGGACAATGTTTTAGTAGGATACTGAAAAGGCACTCAGGAATCTTTTTTTTTTTTNCTTTTCATTTTACATATGTAAAAATAAAAGTACTGTGATTTATCCAATGTCACATGGCTCATTAGTCACAGACTCAAAACTAGGAACCTCTTGACATCCAGTCTAATGTTGTCTGGGACGTCACCCAGCTTCTCCACATTAATACCTTCTGAAAAAAATTTTTTTCTGTTATTCTTCTTTTTAAAAATACTATCAAGGATAAAAACTGCTGGATAGAAATCAAAATCATTTGTGGAAAATTGCACAAGATTTCAAGAATCTCCAGTGCAATGTCACCACTTATGCCTGGAGTAGCCACACTGGAGTGCAACCAAGTCCAAGTGGACACAGAGAGAACCTGTCCAAGGGTGTGTGCCTCTCCCCACTTCATCCACCTTCACTCTCCCTTGACCATTTTCTGCATCCAACTGGTAGGACAAAAAGATAAGGTGTAAACCTTTTGCCCTTATAGCGAATGATTTATTTAATTGCCCTGTTATTAGTTTTAAAAACAAATGGACAGAAATTTATATATTATTTTTAAAACCCCATATTGATTTTTATACATACACATATGGCTGTCAAAGTATAATTTTCGAAAAGTTAAGCACTTGGCTCATATAAATACAGAATGTACACATGCCAAAGATTTCTTTAACTCATTGATGAGGAAATCAGCAGAATGACAAACACAGCTCAAAGGAGGGTATAAAAACCTAAGTTGGGAAGAAAAAAAATCTATGGAAAAATGAATGCTGGAATAAGATCAGAAATTTAGATACAAAACTGGTTAATGTCCTACA
>NW_007751465.1:0-210 GCF_000696425.1 Galeopterus variegatus | reverse complement strand
TGGTGCTGACAACACCAAGTCAAGGATTAAGATCCCCTTACTGGTCATCTTTAAAAAAAAATTTTAAAAATAATAAATAAATAAATGCTGTGCTGGTCTATTAGGAAACGAGGCATTTCTCACCTGTGGGATTGGCAAGGATTCAAGGGTTTCATAACTCTGTTGGTGAGGCCGTGGGGAAACAGGCCTCTCAAATCACTGCTGACAGGA
>NW_007751464.1:8879-9313 GCF_000696425.1 Galeopterus variegatus | reverse complement strand
AAAAACACAGACCGA
Organism: Galeopterus variegatus; assembly: GCF_000696425.1. Lineage (NCBI taxonomy): Eukaryota > Metazoa > Chordata > Mammalia > Dermoptera > Cynocephalidae > Galeopterus > Galeopterus variegatus. Next base: position 9,298 of record NW_007751464.1, on the reverse strand, counting down.
CTGATTGGATTAAAAAGCTAGACTTAACTATATGCTGTCTACAAGAGACTCACCTCACGTGTAAAGACACACACAGACTAAAAGTAAAGGGATGAAAAAAGATATACCATGCAATGGAAACCAAAAATGAGCAGGAGTCGCTATTCTCATATCAAATAAAATAGACTTTAAACTAAAAACAAAAAAAAGAGACAAAGAAGGCTATTATACAATGATAATGGGATCTATCCAGCAAACAGACATAACAATCATTAATATATATGCACCCAACACCAGAGCACCGAGATATATAAAGCAAACACTTAGACCTAAAGAAAGAGATAGACCCCAATAGAATAATAGTTGGGGACCTAACATCCCTCTCTCAGCATTGGACAGATCATCTAGGCAACAAATCAACAGAGTAACCATTACTCTTT
>NW_007751464.1:2872-3529 GCF_000696425.1 Galeopterus variegatus | reverse complement strand
TTGTGGCGATGAAACTGTTCTACTTGACTGTGGTAGGGGACACAAGAGCCTACACCGGTAACAAAATTGAATAAAACTAAACACACACACACACACACGTATGTGAAAAACTGGTGAAATCTGAATCAGATGAGTGGATTGTTTCAACATTAATTTCCTGGTTGTGATATTATACATAATTTTGCACTCAGGAGAAACTGGGTAAAGGCTATAATTTCTTACAACTCCATGTGAATCTATAATTATCTCAAAATAAAACTTTTAACATAAAACAAAGAAACACCAGTGGTTTCTAAACTGTATAGGATTGTGTGTGTCTGTGTGTGTGTGTGAAATATATCTATAGTAACAATTCTAGGAGCACATTTCCAGTTGGCTAAATATCAGATCATTCATTACAACACTGCCTGTGATAGCAAAAGACTGCAAATAGTTTAAACACTTAAATGTCCACAAACAAGGCACAGGTTAAATAAATTACAGTACATCCATAAAATGGAATGCTATGCTATTTTAAAATAAAATGAGGAAGCTCTTTATGTTCTGATATAGAAAGATTCCAAAGATACATTGTTAAGTAAAAAAAAAGAGAGAGAAAAGTTGCAAAGTGAAGGACAAAGTATATAGAATGATAGAATTTGTATTTTTTAAAAATTA
>NW_007751464.1:0-769 GCF_000696425.1 Galeopterus variegatus | reverse complement strand
TAAATATTTCTTCAGCACTTACTGTGGGTCAGGTCCTGTGTGAGATCTGTATATAATAATAAACAAAATAGACAAAATCTGTTCTTATACAGTCTACAGTCACCTTAGGTGAAACTACCGTCCCAGGAAAACTTGACCTGCCAAGCAGTATGGATGCCCTGCCTATGCATCCCCTGAGGCCTGTACATCCCCGTCAGGCAGCAGCCCTCCCTCTGGTGCAATCCTCCATAGATGGGTCTCCTGAGGCGACCCTTTCAGACCCAGGAAGTACCATCCTCCCCGAATACTGGCCCAGCTGGCAGTCCCTCTCAGGTCCTGCCCTGCCCAGGAGATAAATTCATTTCATAGAATTATTTGGGAGATTGAGATCATTGGTTGCAATGTGACAAACACAGTGCTTAGGGCAAAGGTGAATAAATTCATATTCATTGTAGTGCAGTGTGGTGATTACAAGCAAAGATCTGGTAGTCAGACAGTGTTCAAATCTTAGTGTATCACTTACTAACTCTGTGACTTTGTGCAAGCTACTTAATTACCTGTAATTTAGTTTCCTCATCTATAATATAGAGACTAATAACAGCTAAAATGTTTTGAAGATGCAGTATGTGCATCTTTAAGCACCGTGCATCAACATCTCTCCAATTATCACCAGAGTCCTGTGACACAGGTACATTGATTGCCCCCATTTTACAGCTAGGTTAAGACACGCACCCAAAATCACACAGCTGGCATCGATGAGCCATCCAGCACAAAGCGTGGGCACCTGCCT
>NW_007751463.1:8315-9313 GCF_000696425.1 Galeopterus variegatus | reverse complement strand
GAGGAACAGAAAAGTTAACTTGCCAGGTTGACACAGCTAGGAAGGGGTGGAGGTGACATTTGAACCTAACCCTGTCCAGTTCTCAAACCTGGGCTTTTAATCACTCTGCCCTGCTGCCTCCCATGCTAACTGGGAAAAATGAATGTATGTAAAAAATTGTCATGGTGATAAAAGTCAGAGTATGGTTAGATTGTGTGTGGCACAGACAGGTGTACTTGGGTAAGGGAGGTCCTGCTCCCAGGGTGGTAAGTGAGGAGAGTGACACCCCGACTTTTGTGCCAGCTCACTGTACTCAGGCCCAGATCCCTTGGGGATCTCTAGGGCCTCAAGGAAACAGCCTGGGTTCTTACCTCATCCCATAGGGACAAAGGTGTGGGCAGGATTCTGAATGCAGTGCCTACAGGTGGGTGAAGCTATTCACCTGGCCCGGCCATGCTGATGCAGAAGGGGGCCCCAGGGAGGGGTGGAAGCAGGGGCCAGGACGCACTTGGAGGAGCTGGAGCGTAGCATGTCCACAAGGCCATGAGGGTCCTTAATGGCAGCAGAATTTTGTTAGGCTGAAGCTACCCTGCTTCTGGATGTTTCATCCCCCTTGCTTTAGAAAATATGGGCAAATGTCATACATTCGTTCATTTGGTGAGCAAGTTCTCAGTGCCTGCTCTGCGCTAGGTAGTATGTGAGCGTGTGTGTGCGTGCATGTGACAGAGGCAGAGAGATGCGGGAGGAAGCGTTCAGAGAAACCATGCTGTTCTTTCTTCTTCTCTTTACTTATTATAAAAGCAATATAAGTTTACTCTGGAAACTTTACAGAAGAGTATAAATAAGCTCATAGAAATATCTAAAATTCTGCCACCTAGAGTTTCTGCTGTTCTTTAAAGTGGTATGTGTGGCTTCACATACATGTGAAAACCAGGCAAACCGTTAGGATGGGGCCACATAGGAGGTTTTCTTCTCCCCTCTGGAGGAAAGAGAAGGTGTGTACACAGATGCTGTGAAGC
>NW_007751463.1:6127-7064 GCF_000696425.1 Galeopterus variegatus | reverse complement strand
TAGGAGGTTTTCTTCTCCCCTCTGGAGGAAAGAGAAGGTGTGTACACAGATGCTGTGAAGCAAGGAGCAGGTGCTCAGGGCCCTTTGAGGAACTTAACCGTGCTGGGCCTTTGTTTCTACCGCCATGGGAAGGGACTTTATTTCCTACTCCCTTGATTATCGTGAGGATGAATATAATGTACGGCAAGTGCCAAATAGTGCCCGAGCTCAAACAAACCAAAACGAGAGAAGCCGTTAAGGGTTTAGAAGGAGCACCTTGGCTACCGCCCTGCGACCACAGCCCTAGCTTCCTCCCCACGCTCACTCCTTGGCTTCCGCTTGCCTGGCTTCTCTGCCCATCAGTCTGGGAGCTGCTCCAGCCCCAGGCCCACCAGTGGCTTCCAGTTGGTCAGGTCTAAGGCTTCCCTCAGGTCTCATCCTTTGACCTGACCAAGTAGCTATGACCTGGGATCCCTCAGCTCAAAGGAGGTTTGTGAGGGTAGTAATGTGGGTCTTTGAGCTACTTCCAATATTTTGGAAGTCCCACAGTCTTCACTAAATATTCATTTTTGCTTTTGGTTGAAATTCTATCAGTTCAATGAGTTAACACAAGTTATCTCATAGGAAAATGAGTTGTATGTAATAAAGGTAGTTATTTTGGTAGAACATATATATTTTTAAATATGGCTCATGGGAAGTGTAAGGGAAAGGTGGGGTCTTTGGTGAGGAAAAGCTTCAAAATCGCTGATTCCAATCAGCTCTGCTCTGGCTCTTCCTGGTAGTATCAATGGTGCCATCACCATGGACAGGGCTGGGGCTCTCCCGCCAGTCCTGGGTTTGAAGCCTGGCTCCTGCACTGCCCCACAGTGTGACCTGGACACTCACTCACCTCTGAGGCTCTGTTTTCTCATCTGTAAAAGGGGAGTAGTAGTGGGATTTATGTCGTAAGTAGTTACAG
>NW_007751463.1:0-313 GCF_000696425.1 Galeopterus variegatus | reverse complement strand
GTTGAGGGGGTGATCTGTGCAGGTATCTGGGGAGAAAGTAGCTGAGGCAGAGCACTGTAAGCGCAAAGGCCGTGGGGCGGTGGAGTGCCTGGCATGTCTGAGGAACAGCATGAAGGCTGTATGGCTGGAGTAGTGAGTGAGAGGGCGGAGTAGGAGGTGTGGACAGAGAGTTCATGGGGCCCAGTCATGCTGGACTGTTCAGGCCATTGTCACAACTTTGTTTCTTACTCTGGGTGATATGGGAGCTGTGGTGGGGTTTTGAGCAGAAGGGGTGCTGTGATCCCCTAACTTATGTTTCAACATGATCACTCTT
>NW_007751462.1:9012-9313 GCF_000696425.1 Galeopterus variegatus | reverse complement strand
TTTTGGGGGGGGGGGCTGCAGTTAACATTACTCTTTTTTTTTTTTGGTGGCTGTCCAGTATGGGGGTTTGAACCCTTGACCTGGGTGTTATAACACTGCACTCTACCCAGCTGAGCTAACTGGCCAGCCCTATCCTAGTGTATGGTTACGTCATCCTTGTGTACAGCCTTACATCTGGTATTTTCTTTAGTTTTCTATAGGGCAGTTAACGGCTTTTTTTGGTCAATGGATAGGTATTTGTATGTTAAATTTTAGCAGATATTTCCAGGTTACTTATAGAAAGTTTGTGGCAATTTACATT
>NW_007751462.1:3095-4592 GCF_000696425.1 Galeopterus variegatus | reverse complement strand
ATATTACTTATACAATGAAAAGAAAGCACTCAAATCCTAAAAAGAATAATTTTAAAAAATCTGTGAGTTTAGGAAATACTCTGAAGTATTTGGAAAGAAAGAAAACGGAAAAAAAAAAAAAAGACACACCAGGAGATCATATATTGAAAGTATATCTCAGAACTAAGTGGTAGGGGAGGTGGAAGTTATAGAGGATGTTTGAATCTTCTAAAACTGGACAGATAAAATCTTTCCATTAAGTTTATAAGTTTATCCATGATTTAAAAACTAGTCACAAATTAGTTTTTTCCTTTATTTTATAATTACTATTATTTTGTATTTTGGCAGCTGGCTGGTACAGGGATGGAACCATGGACCTTGGTGTTGTCAGCACCATATCTAACCAACTCAGCTAACAGGCTTGGTTTTTTCCTTTAAAATTGTATTTATTAGATTAAAAGACTAAGATAATACATATGCTGCTTCTAACAAGTAAGACAATACAAAGATAAAAAGAAGAAGATAGCTCTTCCTCTCACTCAACCCCTCCTCTTTTAGCCCTCTGAGGAATCCAATACGATAAGCCTAGGGTAAATTCTTCCTCCCCGTCTCTATGCCCTCGTGAACATATATGAAAATGGATAGCTGGCTGGCCAGTTGGCTCAGTTTGTTAGAGCACAGTGTTATAATACCAAGGTCAAAGGGTTCAGATCCCCATACTGGGCAGCCACCAAAAACAAAAAACAAAACAAAAAAACCACCACAACAATAACAATACAAATGGTCAGCTATATATTAATAGGATCATACCGCTCTTGCATTACTCTGCAATTGCTTAACTTTTCCACTTTAGCTATATATCATGGACATCCCTCTAGGTCAATACAAGTAGATCTAACTCATTTTCATCATTGCATAATATTCCACAGTATGAAAGTAGAATAATTGAATCATAGATTCCATTACCTATTGACAAGCACGTTCTTCCCAGTTTGTGCTGTTTTACACTATAAACATTACTACAATAAGCATCTGTATTAATTTCCTGTGGCTACCTTAACAGATGATCACAAACTTCGTGGCTTAAAACAACAGAAATTTGTTGTCTCGTAGTTCTAGACTATAGAAGTCTGAAATGAAGCTGCTGGCAGGATTGACTCCTTCTAAAGGCTCTAAGGGAGTAACTGTTCCATGTCCCTCTCCTAGATTCTGGTGGCTGTCAGCAATCCTCGGTGTTCTTTTGCTTGTAGTTATATCACTCCAACCTCTGCTGCCTCCTTCACATCACCCCCTTCTCTGTTTCTGAGTGTCAAATCTCTCTCTGTGTTTCTCATAAAAACACCTGTCATTGGGTTTAGCCCTGTCCTAAATCCAGGATGATTTCATCTCAATTCTTAACTTAATTACATCTGCAAAGATCTTTTTTTCTCAATAATTCACAGGTTCTGGGTGAACATATCTTTTGCGGGGGGGCTGCAGTTAACATTAGTCTTTTTTTTTTTTTTTTGGTGGCTGTCC
>NW_007751462.1:0-1463 GCF_000696425.1 Galeopterus variegatus | reverse complement strand
TTAGATCTTGCCCCAGACTACTCTGGGCTATTAGAGTAGCAAAAGGTTACGATAATACTTTACAATAAGTTAAAATTTTGGTTTTCAATAAGTGAAATTCAAGTGTTTCGCTGAAAAGAGGACCTTGAAATTTCCTGGTTGAGGTCAAAGGTAACAAGAGATAAAGGAGGCGAAAAGGGATGGGTCAAGTGGAAGGCTCTGCAGAAAAACGCTGTCATCGCAAAAATGAACACAGAAAAAGAACCTTGGGCTTGAGAGTCTGGACTTTTGCCTTCAAATGACCACTCACAGCGTAGGGGCTGAAGAGCCAGCCCTGAGGCAGCGACCTAGCACCCCCAGCCCCAGATCTGGAGTGACAGAGGGACAGGGGCAGCAGGCGAAGCAAAGTGCTGCGCCCAAGAATCGAGGAGTCTGTTCCACGTCGCGGAGCGGAACTGGGGAGAAGGGCTGGGGACGGAATGTCAGCGAGGAGCCTGGGACCAGAGGGGTCACTCGGGTGGAGATTACGAAGGCCGGGGCAGCCGATGGGTCTCTCCTGGGGGCGGCTTACTGGGGATTCCCGATTCCGCAAAAACAGGCCGAACGAACAAGCAGCAGTGTCGCTGCCGGGCGGTCAGCCGGAGAGGACAAGCCTGCAGTGCGGCNGTTTTCTATAGGGCAGTTAACGGCTTTTTTTGGTCAATGGATAGGTATTTGTATGTTAAATTTTAGCAGATATTTCCAGGTTACTTATAGAAAGTTTGTGGCAATTTACATTCCCATCAGAGATGTACAAAGCTTGTCTCCCTGTGTATCATTATTACTCTTGTTCATGTTTGCCAATCTGAGTGAAAAAATGGATTATTGTTTTAATTTGCTTTTCCATGACTCTTAGTGAAATTAAGCACCTTTGAAATTCACAAATTGGATCTTCTCTTGCATTAAATTGCAAGTCTGTATACTTCATCCATATTTTTAAAACACTGAGCTACATGGTTTTCTAAAAATCCATTTATAGAAACTCTTTTATATTAGAGATATAATGTGTTTGCCATGTTTTGTGTAGTTCTAATCCATCTATTGTGTTTTTTTAAACTTGTGTTGTCACTGTGATGTCACGCAAAAATTTCAAAATATTTGTGTAGACAAATGTTTTTATTCTTTCTTTAATGATTTGGGTTTCCTGTCTTTGCTTAAAGTTTCTTCCTTTACTAAAGTTATATTATTATTCTTTAAAATTTTTCCTTTAACTTTTTGTTTTGTAAATTTTTATATCTTTGATTCTTCTGGAATTTATTTTTGAATATGGTAAGGTTCTTGCTTTATTATAAACGGAGACAAAACTGTGATCATTTATTAATAAACTATTGTTTTATCACTTATTTGCCACCTTTGCTTTATATGAGTATTAGGTTCTACTTAATTAGATCTTGCCCCAGACTACTCTGGGCTATTAGAGTAGCAAAAGGTTACGATAATACTTT
>NW_007751461.1:8724-9314 GCF_000696425.1 Galeopterus variegatus | reverse complement strand
CCTTTATATAAAATGTCCAGAATAAGCAATCTATTCTGAGAGACAGAAAGTGTAAGGACACTGTGGGCACTCAAGTGGAGGGGGAAGGGGGAAAACATTCCCTAGCAATATGGCGCCCTTCCGAGTTCTTCTCTGCAGTAAACAAGCCCGCTGGTGCCAACACCCAAGCCCACCCATGCCAAAACTCAGCCAGTCACAGGTCAAGGCTCACCTCCTGCCCAGCCCCGTCCAATCAGCTACCGCCCGTCCACCCCCTATCCAACCCCGGAACGCAGCTCCCTATAAATATACACGCAGTCTTTGAATAAAGTGGAACTTCTCTGGCGAACTGTCAGCTCGGGTCCTGTCGCCTTATCAGCTCGGGTCCGTGCGCCCTTTCAGAAAGTAGGTTAGTGCTCGGCAGGTGCTGAAGGAGGAGGGAACGGGGTGTGATGGTTGATAGGTATGGGGCTCCTTTTGGGGGTGATTAAAATGTTCTGGAATTAGTTGTACAAGTCTGAATATACTAAAAATCATCAAATTGTACATCTTGAAAATGGTAAATTATATGGCAGGTGGATTATATCTCAATAAAGACATTATTTTAAAAT
>NW_007751461.1:6314-6971 GCF_000696425.1 Galeopterus variegatus | reverse complement strand
TGTGTGTGTGTGTGCATACTGGTGTGCGTGTGTGTGTAAGACAGAGAGAGGCAGAAAGAGAGAGTAGGCACGTAAGCTCATTTCTCCTTGGTTCCCGATAGGGAGTGAGGACAAGCAAAGTCCCCTGGGATCCAGGCTCTTTGCCTCCTCCCCATCCTCCTAGCCTCAGCTCGGGGCTTTCCCCACCTTGCCACTGCCCCAAACCAAATGTTTCCTAGCATTTTCTGAACTGTGTTTCTGACACAGCCCACCTGTGGGGAAAATAGGATAATTTAGTCCAGCTCCCTCCACATTTCTTGTAAACAAGTTGTGTGGGTGGAGTTAGTGCGCATGTGCACCCATGTGTCCTTTTAGTTTTGTAGCTATTGTGTGTTCTGCAATTTGTGAAGCTGCCTGGCAGCAGGGAGCTCACGTCTAAAAATAGAGTATGTTTACCCTTCTGGAAGCTGCTCAGTTTCAGTTTTTCTTCGGACTTTGCCCGTAGCAGTTGAGTTTCAGAGTTTGTCTTTGTACTGCCTAGCTCCTAGATGTGTGTGCTGGATAAAGACTGTTCCTACTTCAGCCAAGGCTCCATGGACCTTTTTGCCAGTTACCTGGCTCATAGACCTGTGTGTGAAGGGTTTGTGAATGGGCTCGAGGGGTCTGTGAGCACCAGAG
>NW_007751461.1:2573-4397 GCF_000696425.1 Galeopterus variegatus | reverse complement strand
TGACCTGGTCACACTTGAGAAAGTTGGTGGCTGCTGTGGGGAATGCAGTTTGAAGAGAATGGATGCTAGGGACTCTGTGGTGGTCCAAGTGAGCATAAAGACAATGAGGTCCAAGCGGGGAAGGGGGGGGAAGGGGAACGGGAGGGTCTGGAGAGAAACAGCGAGACTGGGCACATGTTGTGACAACACCTTCCCAAGACTTGCTTGAGGATCATGGCAGATGTGTGAAGAAGAACAGAGTCCAAGGGACTCCCAGTGTCTCTGGACTGAGTAGCAGGGTAGCCAAGACATCAGTCCCTAGCACAGGGACAGCTGGGAAGGGTGTGGAGAGGGGCTTGTTGAACACTTGCTGGGGGGCACAGCAACCCGGAGCCCTGCTGGGTATCACTCTGTGTCTATCCTGCTGCAGGTGGTGCTCTGCTGGGGCAATNATGGTGGATGGATGCTGAACAGATGGATGGATGGATGGAATGATGGATTGATAGATGGTGGATGGATGGATGGATGGAGGATGGATGGTGGGTGGATGGTGGGTGGATGGTGGATGGATGGTGGGTGGGTAGTGGATGGATGGATGGTAGATGGATGGTGGGTGGATGGTGGATGGATGGTGGGTGGGTGGGTAGTGGATGGATAGATGGTGGGTGGATGGATGGTGGGTATTTGGATGGTGGATGGATAGATAAACATGCCCAATGGCTCACCAGCTCCATCAGAGTCTTCCTATTTACTTATTTGGGCTCATCATTGAACGCGAACACTTGACTGCTGTTGTGAATGGCCTGTGTTGGGCGTTGTATGTTAGACTTCCTGGCCCGTCAGCTTTATGCTGTATAGTCCCAGCCTGGAACAGGGCTCCTTTTCCACAAGTTTGCAGAGGGACCCTGAAGGTAATGCCACTGGGGCCCTCATACCTGGGACCAGCCCACACATTCCCAGAGGCTTCTGGAACCCCTGCAGAAGCAGGGATTCTGGATTGGGAGCAAGGGAACGGGGAGGAAGCTGCATGCCACCTTCCTCAGGGCTGACAGAGTCACTTCCATCACAGCAGCTCAGCCTTTATTCACCCCTGCTTTCAAGTAGAAGGCAGTGCTCTCCAGACACAGATGAGCCATCCTTTTTCCACTGGGGGTACAGAGCAGGGGTGATAAGAGAGGAGGGACGCCGGACCTTGCTTGCAGCCTGTCCCATTCTGGGCTGAGCTCCTCTCCANGGGGGGCTTCAAAAGATATTATCAAAAATGTGAAAAGATAACCCACATGATAGGAGAAAATATTTGCAAATTATATATCTGATAAGGGGCTCATACCTTGAATATATAAAAAACACTGACAACTCAATAATAAAGACAAATAACCCAGTTAAAAAATGGGCAAAGGAGCTGGGTAGAAATTTCTCCAAAAATATACAAATGCCAATAAGTACATGAAAAGATGCTTGACATCATTAGTCATCAGGGAAATGCANGACCCAGCAATTTCACTCCTTGTTATCTACCTAAGAGAACTGAAATATGTTTCCACACAAAAACTTGCACCTCAATGTTCATTAGCATCACTATCACAATCACTAGAAGGTGAAAACTACCCAAGTGCCCATCAACAGATGAATGGATAAACAAAATGTGGCATATTCATACAATGGAATATTATTTGGCCATAAAAGTGCATAAAGTACTGACACATGCTACAACATAGATGAACCTTAAAAATATTATGCTAAGTGAAAAAAGTCAGTCAAAAAGGCCACATATTAGATGATTCCCTTTATATAAAATGTCCAGAATAAGCAATCTATTCTGAGAGACAGAAAGTGTAAGGACAC
>NW_007751461.1:0-455 GCF_000696425.1 Galeopterus variegatus | reverse complement strand
TTATCTGGAAGGTGTTTTCAAGAAGTATGGGGTGGGAGAGGTGGGAAGTGAGGCAGGAAGGGAAGAAAGCCCAGGGTCCTGGAGGAGAGCCTCGCTCCAGAGCCCTGTGCTTAGCCCTTGCAGCCTCTTGTCACTTAAGCATGTGGGAAGACCTGCAATGAAACGTCAAAAATCCCTATGGCAGAGTCGATGCTCTAGAATTGGCAGTTGCGATGATCATTAAAGAGAGTGCACAGGGGGGTTATATATGCGAATGCATTTAGAGAGCCCAGCCCAGCAGCGCTGCACAGGAAGCCTGGGTTCTCCCCATTTCCCCTTCCCCAGCTGTCCTGTCCAGCCCCCGGCCCCTCCTGCCTGCCTTGCTGACCTTGCAAAGCTGTTGTTACTATCACAGGAGGTCTTGGTGCTGTGTATGTGGGCGCGTGTGCATCTGTGTGTGCATGTGTGTGTGTGTG
>NW_007751460.1:2888-9314 GCF_000696425.1 Galeopterus variegatus | reverse complement strand
TAAGGTAATTACCCAAGGAAAGGCACATTCCCTTTAAGACAAACAGAGGGCTGGAGGAAGCGGAGTAAGTAAGTTAGTTACCCTAAGTAAATTAGAACACTGGTGTTAAACTACTCTAACCCAGGAAGGTAGTGAGTGGACTGACTTATCTACTTAGCCTGGTCTCCCCAGCACTCTGAGTTGGGTGAGGGTCTGTGCATAAGCATGAAAATTATTTACACCTCTACTTCGATCTGTTCACTATATAACTGTCAGATGTGCCCTATGGTGGGGCGGATTTCCAGCTGGCCATCCACGATCAGCAACTCCCGCTGTGACTTCCATCTTGCTAGTCCTCTCTCTTTTGTTTACTATAATGAAACAAGCTGCTGTGTTTTAAGGTGCTATATGGAGAGGCCCATATGGAAAGGAACCACGGGACCTAGGAGGACTGAGGCCTTAGTCCAGCAGCCTGAGAAGAACTGATCCTGCACCAACAGCCACGTGAGAGAGCTAGGAAGCAGATCCTTCCCAGTTGCATATTGAGATGACTACAGGTTTGTGAGAGACCCTGAAGCAGAGGACCCAACTAAGCCATGCCACAGAAGCTGTGAAATAATAAATATTGTTGGTTTAAGCCACTACATTTGGTGGTAATTTGCTATGCAGCAGTAGATGACTGTACGCTCCAGTCTCTGGCCAGGCTGTCCCAGCACGCATGTGTGCACACGCACATGCACACACACACACACACAAACACACATATACAAAATGAAACAAACACATACACACTATGTCTAAACTATGTCTATTCAAGATTTCAGTAACTTTCTGCAAAACATTTTACAAATTGATTCACCAAGTATATTTGTAAATAGAAAATTAAGACTTCCATATAAGGTGCTTCATTCTTACTAATTCATTTTTCATCTTCTTGAGAGTCTCATGCAATAATTAAAGACATAGTGAAGGGTTAAAAATGCCTAACAACTGAATCTACGTTTGGTGGCTCCTCAGTTCCTGAGATGAACATACCCTGGACATAAAGATAAATTGATTTCATCTAATTCAGCAATCAAGATTTAATTCAATTTATAACAATATTGACTGTCCTGAGTATATTAGTAAAATGGTAGATATTGGAAAGATATCAAGCCTCACAAGACTCATTTCTTCCATACTCATGCTCTAGCTACCAGGACAGTGACAGAACACTGAGTCTGTGAATCCACAGTCCACCTTGGAAAGAATTACCTTAGCACTGGGTGTTCAGTGCTGTAGAACATGCCGGCAGGAGGGAAGGACAGTACAGGGAAAACCACTGCAATCACTGAAATAAGAAAACGTTTTGAACTAGGTCAATGGTGGTAGAAAGGGAAAGGAAGACAATCCGATTTATCTCAGAAGTAAATTTTTAGAGACTTGAGGAAGAAAGAGTAGCAATATGTCTGTGGGATGTGAACAACGGACGTGTGAAAGCAAGAAGATAATGGCAACGTCGATCCAAATCTTAGGAAAGATACCAGCAACAAAAACTATGAATCTTAGATTAGTTATTAAGGTCGTTTGGGGACTGTTTCAAAACTCAAGGAGAGCTCAGAGGAGGAAAAAAAACGTGATAAGGGCAGAGGAGGCAGGAGGGGAGGCCACTGCAGGAGCGCCCAGAGGCGGGCCCAGGACGCCAGGCAGTGACCAGGAGGTGGCGCTCCAGAGCCAAGGCAGGGACGCGCGTGCGCAGGGTCGGCCGCCAAGGTGACGGGGCGGTGGGCGGGGGCTGTGGGAGGAGGAGCGGTCTGTCAGTTCGGAGTCACTTGGGAACCACCGGAGGAATCCCCATATTCGAACCATCCCCGGTTCAAGTACGCTTGCTCCTGGGCCGGCTCTGGCTCACTGCCACCTTCTCTGCCGGGGTCCCCGCCCCCATGGTGCCGCCAGCTCCCTTCTGCACCCGCAGCAGCCCGCTGACTCTTCACGTCACCTGCCCTCCTGCTGCTCTTCCAACTGCTGCCAGAGACACCTTCAGAAAGAAAACTCTGACTCCCGCCGCTCTCGAGCAGAGTCACGAGCAGCCTGAGTGAGTGATCTGACCCTGACCCGCCTCAGCCTCACCAAAGCAACTCTTAGGCCCGGTCCTTCAGAAAGAAAACTCTGACTCCCGCCGCTCTCGAGCAGAGTCACGAGCAGCCTGAGTGATCTGACCCTGACCCGCCTCAGCCTCACCAAAGCAACTCTTAGGCCCGGCCCTTCCTCTGTGCCCGCCAGGCAGTGCCTTGCTCTGTCTTCCCTTACGCTGCCCTTTCTCCTAAAATAGTGTTTTATCCCTACTTATCAGCCCTGCTATCTTTCTCCCACGTCCCTTGCTCCCGGGAAAACCTTTCTTGAGTGAAGGCAGCCCCCCAATGTCTGCAGCAAGGGCTCCCCTCTGTGTGTGTGGAGCCAGCTCCGGAGAGCCAGCCGCCAAATTCCCAGCACTCTGCAAGGTGGTCCTTAAGTATAGCCATTGTTAGCACTTTAAATTACAGAAATTTACAATTAAACGAATTTCATTAATATCAAAGTTAAATTTTGAAATCCATCACTTCTAATTATTTTGGTACATTTTACTGTTATCTACGGTCTTGAGATTATTTATGTTCATCATGGCTGGTTGGTGGAAACATGAGGGTACTTCAGAAAGCTCATAGGAAGATTGAATTAAAAGATATTATGAATCTTTCCGTGAACTTTTTGAAGACCCTTGTACTGTATCATAGTGAACTCCTGCACATCTCTTCCCAGCTCCACATGCAGGAATGTCATGTTGGTAACTAGAAATGGGCCATGGGGGGATTATTTATAACACAGAAATTGACAAATGCTGCAAATCAGCCTTCTCCCCTCCCCAGAGCCAGTTTTTAAATATGTACCAGCACACAACTCTCCTTTATGCTTCTATCACCTCTTTACACATCATAAAACTTATCATTTTGTTGAATTATGGCCATCACCTAATAGTCTATAGGTTCGGTAAAATGAAAGACAATGTATTTCCACCATCTCAAAATGATGTTAATAAAAATTTGTCATTGTCACCATGTCTGGTTTATATAAGCCATTGAAATTATGGAAAAGCAAAGCTCTGAGAAAGTTGAAGGAGCATGGCTGTTAACCATGCAATCCCCAACAGCTAACTCAGTGTGCATTCAATAAATGTGTTGAGTGAATTCCTGATGAGTAAATGACTGAATGAATTTCTGAAGAGGATGATATTCCTGCCCAGGTGACACTGGTTCACTCTGTCTCAGGATGTGGAAAGTTGGATATTTGAAAGGAGAACAGCAAAGTCTTAGAACCACATCTTAGTGTACTGGAAAAGAACAGAACTGAGGCTGAAATCAAATTTTAAGAGAAAAAAATCAAGATTCTCTAAAACAAGATTAGAAAAATCACAGTTAATGGCAATCGTTTAAGCATTACATACTTTAAAGAAGCAATAGAAGGTCATTTTCTAGTGGAAATAACTGATGGATAACTGGTGCATTTATATTAAGTCCAACCAGAAAACAAAAAGATTTACCCGGAAGACTGGAATATCTGAGCATGGCATTCTGCGTCGTGACCTCCCCAGCAGAGTTTCTGGCCATACACTGATAGATTCCTTGGTCTGACTCTCTGGTGTTTCGGATCATGAGTGTCCCATCATCAAACATGTTAAGTCGAGCATCGTCTTCCAAATCCAGTGAATGGCTGGACATAAATGAAATACACACACACACACATATAGTGATTTAGTGCCACTCATATTTAAAACTCTTAAGACAGAATATAGGACTTTATGTTTCATGTATACCAATTTGTTAATTTTTTATTATCTGAATAATTCAAGTTATTTTACTTTAAATTGTAGTCACCCCCTTCCCCTTTCTGAGATTATACCCTGAGCACAAACTGTAATACCACACATGGTAGAAGGGATGGAGTTTCCAACGCCCTGCACTCCTGGGCAGCATGAATGTAGATAGTGATGCAATCTCTCCTATGAAAGGGATGTTTCAGCACATTTTTACACTTCTGAATTCTTACTTTTAAAAAAAGGAATCATCAGATGGTCAGATTTTCATTCTTTCCCTGAGTCATTCAGTATACTTTCATATTTTGTTAAAGTGTAAAAGAAATATCCATAGTCAAACCAACATGGCTCAAAGTCAAGTATAATTACACAACTTAGCACTGAAAAAGCGTACACCACTGACCCATCTGTTGGACATTAGGCCCTCTTAATTGACCTAGACCATTTTGGATATACTACAAAAATGCCATCTGTCAATTAAATGGATAATTCATTGAGTACAAGTAGGTTTAGATGTATATACCATCAAATTACATCAATAATCACAACAATTGGAGTGCTAACATGGGTTACTTTTAGCAATAAATGCAATATTACTGCCACATAAACGTATGTTGAAAATGTTTACAGAATTTTTTTTCTGGTCTAGATTTTTCTTCCTTTAAAAATACTCAGTGATTATGTGTGAGGAAGTATGTGGGCGTTCACACAAGTATGCATATTTCTAATATATGTATTAGGCATAGAAAAAGGAAACCTACCCCCCCATCATTCATCATTCATTAAACATGTATTAAACATCTAAAATGTGCCACCCACCAAGAACACCCTTCACAGAGGAGCAAGTCCATCGGGAGAATCCCGTTAATCTCCCTTTAATCTGTTTGCTAGTTTTACAAAGTCAATAGGATCCAAGTAAACATTTTTCTGCTAATTTCAAAATGTGCAAACACTGAAGAATAACTCAGCCTGTTCTCGTATATAAAAACAGGAAAGCACGTTGAAGAGATAGAGAAATTATCATCCTTATTTAAGAATTTTGTCATAAAAGATAAGAAAGCAGCAGACAATGGCTACATTTCACTTTTATTTTTTAGAGTGGAGCAGAAGAGAGAAGACAGGACAGATGGAGACTATCTGTTCTTCTTCAACCATTGGGTGAGAAAAACCTATGTGAAGAAAAAGTAGCAATTAGCCAGATGAGAACTTCAAGTTGTCATTTTTGAAGAGATTAGCTTTAGGAAAAACAGGACTGCTTTCAAATGGCCAGCAGTGCAAAGCACAGACAAAGAAAGTAGATGGTGGATGTTCCTGTAAGTAGAGCTGCCAAAGCCACTCAGTGTAAGTAGCAGGGAACAAACGTCAGAGAACATGTTTTCTTAAAGTGCCCAAATTCTAAAGGCTCATTTAGTATTCAGCAACTAAATCATTTTAAACACAATTTAAAAATTAACATTGAACCCAATTAAGAATACTTGCAAAGGAATATGCCAAAATAATGGAATCTCATTTCTCAGAAGATGATTTAGTTCCCTAAAATTTTGCTCCAATACTCTGCACCCCAAAATACCAAAGGCTACCAGATGTGTACATGCTATCTATTATCAGGCTAGACAATGCATTAGAACACACTGAGATTCACTAGTTAAAAATGATATAAAATGAACATCACACCCAGAAATTTAAAATATATAACACCAATAAATTTCAAATGCATTATTCCTTTTCCTGGTTATTTCCTCTTTGTTCATATCTTTCTTATTATGCTCATAAAATTTGCTTGCTCATGAATCATGATGTTCCTTCAAAAAATCAAAGTAAGCCCTTTGTTCAATAGATTTCTTTCACATTGCCAGTTAGAAGCAAACTGAGTAGCAATCTTATACAAAAACACAAAGGTTTGCATAAGTGCCATATACTTAACTTTTTTCCCCTGGAAAATGTGCAAATAAGCACATTCGATTTAATGAAAAAGTATCAAAAACCTCTATGAACGCAATTCATTGGAACAAGCATTTGTCAAGTGCTTTCTAAGTACTAGGTGCTATAGCTAGGTATCAGAAATATAAAGGGGAATAAGTTGTTATCACACAAATTAAAGATGTCCTCCACATACAAAGCCCTCTTCAACCATAAATTAGAATACAGTTGTAAGGCTTGCTTGTAGTCTACTGGAACTATCATAATCATAATTACCACAGAATTTAAATTTCTTTAGAATGGCCTAAATTTCCATGGTCTAGAACCTCAACATTAAGACAAAGCCCTCTTCAACCATAAATTAGAATACAGTTGTAAGGCTTGCTTGTAGTCTACTGGACTATCATAATCATAATTACCACAGAATTTAAATTTCTTTAGAATGGCCTAAATTTCCATGGTCTAGAACCTCAACATTAAGAAAGGTATGGCTGGTTTAAAAATTTCTTTTACTATGTCACTACCTTGCTCAACATCTTCTAGTGGCTCCCAAAGATTATAAACTGAAAGCCAAAGTCGGGAGCTATCTAGTTATTTTGAAATCTTTTTCAAGTTCTCCCAAGGCAAAACCTTTATTCTAACATATATGTCTGCCCTCTTTCCTGAGTCTAATCCTTATTCATTTCCATTTTGTCTTT
>NW_007751460.1:0-862 GCF_000696425.1 Galeopterus variegatus | reverse complement strand
AAAATAAATTAAAGTCTTCTATCCATTGAAGTCTTTCTCCTGGGCTAGATTCCAGATTTAATAGTATTCACAATTGCCTTCTATCGAACCTACTTTTAAACTACATTTATTGGTTTTCTGCAATAATTAAAAACATTTTACAAACATGGCTGAGTTTCTGCCTACAATTAGAAATTCAAATTATATACAGAAAACATACAAACTCTTTATAATATCTCAGGGTATTTCATAAAGACAAGCACAAAAATTCAGAGTTGATTATACACATGACAGAAGAAAATCAACAAAATTTTGTGCGAGAATGAAAGAGACACATGAAAACCATGCTAGTTATTAACAATCATTGATGATAATATAATTGTCCAAGTACTATTATTGAATTATATTTGGTATATATTTCACTTTATATATCTGTTTTATGTTACTTACCCACTGCTTTTTTAGCACCTTTCTTTATAACAAACTTTTTCAAAGTTTGTTGAAACAATTTAATTTTACACTCATAGGTTTTTAGACTCTTAGGTTCTGTGTTTTATCAAATAGCACAAGGAGAATAAAATAAATGCTAGTATTTTAATTTATCTTGCATATCCTTTATGGCCGATTTACTTACATAATTCTTGTATTGATTTACTATAGGAAAACTGCAATGTCAAATATGAAATATCGATTTAAACCTAAAATAATTTAGATGACGTTATATCAAATCATATTCAGATTTAAAACAAGCTAATTTGTTATTAATCCCAATATTTTGTTATAGAAATAATATAAAATTATTTTAGTCAGTTCAAAATCATTATGTCCAGAAATATAGAGTTTTAAGGAAAAGTCCTCTAGCTAACTGAGCAAGTCAAAAAAA
>NW_007751459.1:5813-9315 GCF_000696425.1 Galeopterus variegatus | reverse complement strand
AGTTCTTTCATACTGCTGCCCACCTCTGCTTATAAGTGTCCTGCACATAATAGTTACTCAGTAAATATTATTTTGCTAATTGGAATTATAAGACAGTGACCTTACAGTTGTGTAGTACTTTAACCTTTCAAAAATATGTTTACATTTGCTAATTTATCCCCTGTGATAAGGATGCTGATGAAAAACCTCCCCATTACACAGATTTTAAAATGCACACATGCACTTGCAGGAATAACATTGAGAGTGAATGAATTTCCCAAAGTCAGTCTTGGCCTCTGATACTTAATATAGTTTTTCTTTTGAAGTACTAGGCATAAATACTATAAAGAGATATTTCTGAGGTAATTGGGGACATTTAATTATTGATAACATAATGTTAAGGAATTACATAGATTCTTATTTCTGCTGTAACAAATTACCACAAATTTAGTGCCTTGGAAAAACACAAATTTATTATCTTACACTTCTGGAGGTCAGAAGTTCAAAATGGCTTTCACTGGGTGTCAAGGTGTCAGCAGGGCTGTGTTCCTTCTAAAAGATCTAGGAAAGAATCTTTTTAAAAAAAATTTTTCCAGCTTCTAAAGTCCACCTGTATTCTCTGGCTCATGGCCCCTTCCTCTATCTTCAGAGCTCTCTCTGTTTTCATTACCCTATCACCTCTTCTGCCTCTCTCTCTTATAAGTACCCTTGTAATTACATTGAATTCACCTGGATAATTGAGGATAATGTCCCCATCTCAAGATCCTTAATCACACCTGCAAAGTCTTTTCACCATGTAAGGTAACAGATTTACAGGTTCCAGGGATCACGGTGGTGATACCTTTGATAGGGAGACCCTTATTCAGTCTATCACAGGGATTATTGATAATTTTGGCAAATATAATAATGGTATAGTGATTATATTTTTAAAATGACTTCATTTGTTACAGATTCTTATTGAAGTGTATATGGTGAAATAGCATAATATTGGATATTCACTTTGAAAATTTCAAAAAAATAAATGGATGTGTTTGGAGAAAAAAAGGATGAAATAAGATTGGCAAAATGTTTAATAATTGTTAAAGCTGGGTGTTAGGTAGATGGATGTACATTTTACTACAATTTCTACTTTTGTATACATTTGAAATTTTCTATAATATCTTTTCAAACTACAGATATCATTGAAGATCTCTATGTAACTCTCTAATCCCATTCTCCTTTCCTCCCCAGAGGTAAACATCACTCTGAATATAGTGTTTTCACTTCCTTCCAGAATTCTAGTATTACTACACATCTAATTATAGTATTACTAAACATACATGTCTTAAACAATACATAGAATTGGTTTGCACATTTTTTCTGAATTTATGTAAATAGTATACTGCAGATTTAAATATAATGTTTGAGATTTAATTGTGTTGGTACATGAATAACTGCAGTTCACTCTTTTTTAGGTAATCTAAAGTATTCAACAGTATGGCGATATCTAAATTTATCCCTTATGTTGATGTGTATTAAAGTTGTTCTTATTTTTAGTTACCACAAACAATGCTGCAATAGACTTTCTTATAAACAACTCATGTGCATGTGTGTGAAATTCCCTCTAGTAAACTAAGTAGTAAAATTTCTAGTTTATAAGGTACATGTGTCATTATCTTTACTGGATCTTACTAAATATTAAATAATAATAAATAATTGGTGTGGTACCAATTTATACTCTTCTTCAGTATATGAGATTTCCCATTTATATTCATATCCTTACCCACACTTAGTATTTTAAGACTTTAAAATTTTGCCAAATAAATAAATGTGAAATGGTATCCTATTGTTTCAATTTGCAAATCCCTGATAACAAGTGAGGTTGAGCATCATTTCATCTGTTTAGTATTCTCTCATTTTTCTCTTTTGTTAATTCTTTCATCAATTGTGTCCAATCTAGAGTTTACCTACATTTTTTATTTTAATATTTTTATTTCAAAGATTAAATATGTGTTTTTATTTCTGCTTTACTTTGGGGCATTCTAAACATTCTTACACTAAAGTCTCAGCAGATTATATGATTAATTTCATCCAGAGTGAAGTCATATTTTGATGACTGACTATTGATTTTGTTGACTCTTTCTTAGATTTCCTTGTTGCTTTTTGCTTATTTGTTTATTTTTTATTGAAACATAATTTATTGTACATGTCTGTGGGTACAGAGTTGCATATCAATACCTATGTGCAATAAGTGATGCTCAAATCAGGATAATTAGTATATTCAATGTTATACAATGTAATCATTTTTGTGTGTCATTCTTTGTTGGTTTTTGAATTTAAGTGTGTGGGCTCAGTTTGAATGGGGGATTTTTGGATAATATTTTTTTCTTCCTCTTTCTTCTCCTGTGCACATCCCTTTCTGTCTAGCATTTGCCAGTGACTACTTGGATCCTTGGGTTCTCAGTTTAGACCCAGGTCTTATTGTGGCATTTTAGGGCTGCTTTCCCAAGGTGATATTAAGATCATTGTAGATCCAATCATGGGACTGGGAAGGGGTTTGGGTCACATCCTGTTTATGAACAATATCTATGCTATCATGTCTTCAGAGACTTGTAGCTTGCTGAAGGCAAAAAGCTCCAGGTGGTGGTCAGTATTATTATTATTATTTTTTCAGACTCCTTTCATGTGTAGGATTGCCCTACACCAGCCCCAGGCTTCAAGAAAAAAAGCTTGGCTTTGTCCCCTTCTTTGCATATAGCAATTTTAGTATTACTTACCCCACATATGCAAAAGGCCTGGCAGCCCCCATCTGGCCTGACTTCAGCCCCACTCTCTGTTTATCACTTTGATTTTATTTTCTGTTTCTAGTTTACACAAATGTTTGACCAATTTTACAATTGATAAAACTGAATTGGAGCCCTAAAATGCCATAATCCAGTTCTGACATTTTAATTTCTTAATTTTAATTGTACCTGCTATCAATTTGTTCCTAGAGCAGAAAGAATGCTGCAGTGTGATTTTCCACAGTCATTGTAATTAGAGACGCAGCCTACTTTGTTCTGGGAGTTAGCTTTCTATATACTGTGCATGTTCTCACAGAGTTGTTGTGAGGGTCTGATGAGACAAAATATGCAAAATACTGAAGTCACAATTTTGAAGACACAGTTCTATTGTGCTCAGTACTGAATGTTGCTGACAAATCTGATGTGAATCTGATTCCTGTTCTCTTGTGAATAACAGACAAACACACACAGAGAGATGTACGCATGCATGTATTTATATTTCTGTTTGAAAGTATTTAGGATTTCTATGATCTATCTATCCATTATCTATCTATTTTATTTCTCTCTCTCTCTCTCTTCATCTGATCATCTACCTGTGTGCATTATGTGTTTATATTTCTATTTGAATGTATTTATCCTTTATTGGGATTTTCTTCTTATCCTTAATTCTGAAATTGCACAAGGATGAATCTAGGCATGAGTCTTTTTCACTATTTTTTACTGATCCTCAGGGAAGCCTTTCATTCTGAAGACTCTTATCT
>NW_007751459.1:4920-5211 GCF_000696425.1 Galeopterus variegatus | reverse complement strand
GTCTTTTTCACTATTTTTTACTGATCCTCAGGGAAGCCTTTCATTCTGAAGACTCTTATCTCTCTAGTATTGGAAAAGATTTTCCTATTATTCTTTTATTATTCCTTCTCCCTTTCTCTGTTCTTTCTTTTGATGGATGTTCACCCTACTTAATTGATTTTCTGTGCCTCATATTTTCATCTTTCTTTTTCTCATTTTTTTCTCTTTTTTTGCTCTATGTTTAGGGAAACTCCCCAAATGTTTTCTAGTAGTTCTTTAAATGATTCTCTTGGCAAGCATACATTTTTTTTT
>NW_007751459.1:0-818 GCF_000696425.1 Galeopterus variegatus | reverse complement strand
TATATATGTGTATATATGTGTGTGTGTATATATGTATACACACATACACATGAAAAAAATCGTATTATCTTTTTTAAATTTTTTTTGTCCTTTTTTTGAGACTGGCCGCACCGCTCAGCCAGTGAGCGCACCGGTCATCCCTATGTAGGATCCGAACCCACGGCAGGAGCTCCGCTGTGCTCCCAGCGCCTCACTCTCCTGAGTGCGCCACGGGCTCGGCCCAAAATCCTATTATCTTTTAATTCTATTTCCATGAACTTTTTAAAGTACCCTTGTATACATGCACATCTATCTATCTACCTACATACCTACATAACGTATATTTAACTCAGTGTTTATAATAATACAGAGATTGAACATTACCCTATTCAAAATTGTGCTATAATTAAAATACAAGGATGTTAAATTAAAATATAAGGACAGTTGTGTATGTCAGCAGGAGGATGGTGGTGGTGATTTGTTAAAGCCCCATCTTCCATGGTAAGACGTCAATAGAAATATTATATTTCAATTTTCAGAAACTAAAAAATCAAGATACAGAACATATGTACATTATAAGTAAATTCTAGGGAAAAAAAAATACCAAACAAAACTGAAAGGGTTGAAAATGGCTTCCTCCAAAGAGCAGAATTTGAATGTGGGGCAGGTTCTGATGTTTTTCAAAATAAACCTTTTGGTATCATTTGCCTTTTGAATTACATACATGCTTTACACTGATATGAATAATTTTCTGTTACATAAAATCTAGGAGACAATGCTGGGTAAGTATAGAAGACAGAATATGTGTAAAAGGAAAATCAGGACACATTTTTTTTTTT
>NW_007751458.1:5917-9315 GCF_000696425.1 Galeopterus variegatus | reverse complement strand
CAGAGGTGAAGTGTGGCCCGAGACCAGAAAAGCCACAGGAGTGGAGCTACATGAGGACTTGGAGGCCCAACTCCTGCACCAGTGTGTGGAAGATGTTGAACATGGTGATTCACCAGCTTCGAGATTATTGGCTGTCCTGCTGGGTTTCAGACTTGTTTAGGAACTGTTACACCTTTCTTTTAGCCTATTTCTCCCCTTTAGAACTGGAAAGTGTACCCTTTGTTTGTCATACCATTGTATCTTGGAAGTAGATAACTTTGTTTTGATTTCAAAGATGGGACTTTGAACTTTCGACTTTTGATTTGAAAAAAGTTAAGACTTTTGGGATGAAATGACGATAATTGCATGTGCAAAGGAGATGAGCTTTGGGGGGCCGGGGTGGAATGCCATGGACTGAGTGGACCCCCAACGTCATTGAAGCTTAATTCCCATTGTAACTGTTAAAGTGAGAAATTCTATTACGGTAATTGGAAAGTGGGGCCTTAACAAGGTGATTGGATTGTGAGGACTGTGCCCTAGTAAATGAAATCATAAGTTGACAGTGTAATAGTGGTTGTGGGCATGGTTCTGAGGGATTTCAAAGGAGGGCACATGAGGAGCTCTCTCTATCTGTGCTCCACATTCTGCTATGTGAGACCCCAGTGTCACTGTCAGCACCAAGAACTCCTTTACCCGATGTGTTCCCTGGACTTTGGACTTCCCAGCCTCCAAAATTGTAAGCAAAAAATTTTGTTTTCTTATTAATTACCCAGTTTCAGGTATTTCTGCTATAAGCAACAGAAACGGACTAATACTGGTACCTTTCGGCACACTCTGAGAATCTTAATTTTTAACTGTTTTATTTCTGATAACTGCTCATCCAAAACTCCTCTGGGGAAAAGAACACCATGCTTTTTCCATTACACTTCATGTGGAAAGAAGCTTCTCAGGATATTTTTTTCCCCCTTAGTGAGTAGAAATAGCTTAGATGATTAGAATGCGTATCAATAAATCCCTGAGAATCCCACTTCCAGCAAAGCCATTGTTTGAAGCTCTTCATTTTGAAACTGTTCTGAAAAAAGCCGTAAGTAGCCCACAGAAAAAGCAGTCAAAGCCATTAGCATGGTGAATGAGACAAGACATCCATTGAAAGAGAAAAGCATGACAATAAAATGTGTCAGAAAGAAGCTGTCAAACAAGCTCATCTATATTAATATGTTATTTACTGCCATCCCTATTTCAGTATCTTGTAACTCTATATCCCAAATGCTGAAATTTACCTTGCAATGGTTCTGCTATAGATGGGTTTGTCATGAAAATACACTCCTGCAGATTTGCTTATATTTACGGAATTGGCATATTTGAATTTTTCATTTATTTTTCTTGTCTAAAAGCAAAATTCTTGTATATTTGACAAGAATTCAGGCAAAAATTTTTCTTAAAACAAAGCTGAACCTGATGGAGCAAAATCTTCAGGTTAGAAAACCTGAGATCATCTGAAACAAAGCTGTCCTTTACCTTCTGTAGCCACCACGGAAAGTTACTCTATTTAATTTTTTGTAAACAAATCTTGGGTTCAACTTTTCTGTACACTCTCTCTACTACCATGTTCTATTCACATCTTCATTTCTTATCTTTCTTTCTGGCAATTTATCCTATAAATATTTTTGTCTACAATTGTAAAAGTAAAAGTGAATTTCAAAGTATATTGCTAATCATGCTGATGTCATCAAATTATTATTTTTTTATTTTTTAAATTTAAAAATTTTTTTATATGAAATATAATCAATTATACACATGTATGGAGTACAAGTTTGACTATCAGTATTTGCATACAGTATGTGATGATCAAATCATTAGCATGTTCGTCATTACAATTTGTAAGTATTCTACATGTCCCTTTACCCAATTACTTACTAACCCCTCTCCCCCTTCCCCTTTCCCACCTTTAGTAACTACAGGCCTGTTCTCTCCTTCTGAAAGTTCAATGTTTTGTTTTTTTTTTCTTTTTGTCTTTTATCGTGACCGGCAACGGGATCGCAACCCTTGGTGTTGCTCCCGCACCTCGCTCAGCCAGTGAGTGGCCGGTCTGTATGTGGGATCTGAACCCTCGGCGGGAGCGCCACCGTGCTTCCCAAGTGGCGCACTGTGCGCCACTGGGCCGGCCCTGAAAGTTCAATGTTGTATTGTGATCTGTCTTTCTTTCTTAGCTCCCACTTTATGAGTGAGGACATGTGGTATTTCTCTTTCTGTGTCTAGCTCATTTCACTTAATATAATTTTCTCCAAGCTCATCCATGTTGCTGTGAATGACTGGCATTCATTCTTTTTTATGGCTCAGTAGTATTCCATTGTGTATATATGCCACATTTTCCTTATCTAGTCATTTGTCAATGGACATTTCAGTTGGTTCCAACTCTTGGCTATTGTAAATAGAGTTGTAACAAATATGGGAGTGCAGGTGTCCCTTCAACATAATGATTTCTATTCCTTTGGGTATATACCCAGCAGTGGGATTGCTGGATTGTGTGGTGGTTCTATCTATAGTTGTTTGAGAAACATCCACACTGTTTCCCACAATGGCTGTGCTAATTTACAGTCCCACCAACAGTGTAGGAGAGTTTCCTTTTCTCCACATCCTCACAAGCATTTGTTTTTCTCAGTCTTTTTGATAATAGCCAGTCTAGCTGGGGTGAGATGATATCTTAATGTGGTTTTGATTTGTATTTCCCTGAAGATTAGTGATTTTCAGCATTTTTTCATGTACCTATTGGCCATTTGTATGTTTTCCTTTGAAAAGTGTATATTAAGCTCCTTTGCCCATTAGATTCTATTGTGAACAACTATACATGAACAAATGTGAAAAGCTGGAGGAAATGGATAAATTTCTGGACACATATAAACTACCAAGACTGAACTAAGAAGAAATATAAAACCTGAGGAAATCAATAATAAGCAAAGAGATTGACATAGTAATGCACACTCTCCCAACAAAGAAAAGCCCAGGAACAGATGGCTTCACTGCTGATTTCTACCAAACCTTAAAAGGAGAATTAATACCAATCTTTTTGAAACTATTCCAAAACATCAAAGAGAGGCCATTCTCCCAAATTCATTGTAGGAGGCCAGCATCACCCTGATTCCAAAATCAGATTGATATTATAGAATTATTAATATATTTAACATATTTGGGATATTTAACCCATGGAAGATGGTTAAAATTTGTGTGAAAGCATATTTTACTGCTTTTGTCCCCCCCCACAAAACCTAGGTAAATGGCTACTGATAATTTGGAGCATTTTAAAATTTACCAAATTGGAGATTGATGCTAGTAGCCAGGAATTATTTGTATTTTCAATACAGAAAAATATTCTTAAAACACCCAGTCTGTGGTATTTTCATTACAGCAGCCTGAATGGA
>NW_007751458.1:0-1026 GCF_000696425.1 Galeopterus variegatus | reverse complement strand
CACAGACTGGAGTTAATGGTTGAAATCGTCCATTAGTTTTTTCCATCTTCTTTAATATTTTCTTGGAAGAAATAATAAAACACAAACACCCCACAAAGTTTATAATACAAGGCTCATTTCCTTAAATATTATGATATCAGCTCTAACACTCATAAATCACTAAAGCAACTGTTCTTTTGAATTTTTTGTGTGATTGTTGCTCAGAGGATAACTATATTGTGAAAGAAATAGCCATATTCATATGTGCACAATGATGATTTTCTAGAAGTAAACTTCACAAAACTCTATATTTATTATAGAATATGTTTCATAAGTTAAAAGCTTCTTTCCAAACACTTCCAAATTTAAATTTTATTAAGGTCCAAATCTTGATATTAAGCACATCGTTGAATAATTAAAATTAAGTAGGTCTACGGAGAAAATAAAAATACCTTATTAAGTTTCACCCTGCTTTGATTAAACTTCTTCAAGCTTAAAATAAGCTTAAGCTTGCTGTATAAATCTTCACCCTAAAATTCAAAGAGATCTTAGGAAACTAATATTACTAAATTTTAGTTCATTTACTTATTACTTTCCTCACTCTCTAATCATACATGAACTCAAAATGTGTTGATTTGAAAAAGGTTATACCAGTGACAAAATAAGTCAAAAATTTTTCTCAAGGATCCAAGTCCATTTCCTTTCAATAAGCTACAGAATTGAATCAAATATTCAACATGTAGGTTAAAGTAATTGTTATATACAACGTTGTCTTAGGTTATTATACTACTCTATATTTTTTAAAAATTAAATATTCTGTGTATGAAGTTACTTTTCATTTTCAGGAAGCACTAACTTTCTCAAAAGGCAGATAAAAATTGTTTCCACACAAAACCCTCAAATGTTTTAAAAGTGATAAATAAAATCTTATCTAAATTTTAACTATGTAATCTCACAATTTTTTCACACTTTTTAACTTACTTTCATTCTTTAATCTTGTTTTAAAGATCCAATTGAATGTCTTATTACATACAGTGATGATTTTTT
>NW_007751457.1:8042-9316 GCF_000696425.1 Galeopterus variegatus | reverse complement strand
CTCCACCAGGGTTCTTGGTGAGAATTGAGCCCTAATGCTCTGAAGTATCCATTATAGTTAAGAATGAACATTTCATCTATGCATGTGGAATAGTACTAGCTATACCAACCTTGGGGACAATGAGAAAATAGTTACTACATTTATTTTCTGTAAGGCATTCTGAATCATTGAGTCTTGGCTGAGAAATGCTGATATATATTCCCATGAAAATGACAGCTGAATTAATATATGCTAACATGCTGATTTTAAGACATATAAAAATTCAAAGGATCTGAAATACCCAATGCTATCATGAAAAAGTAAAAAGAATATTAATCTTGACACCTATCCCACACCATAAATTGAGATGGATTAATAATAGAGCTAAATGTGAAAGCTAATACAAGAAGTCTTTTAAGAAATGTATGAGAACATCTTCATGACTTTGAGGTAGGCAAAGATTTCTTAGGCAAGTCACAAAGAAATGACAATAAAGCAAATTTTGATGGGCTTCATCAAAATTATAAATTTTTAATCATCAAAAGACCATTAAGAAAGTAAAAATGCACCCAAGCAATGTGCATATATCTGACAATTTAATCATGTAGATATACAATCTATATTCAGAAAATATAAAGAACTTGGACAAATCTCTAAGAAAATGTTAGTCTTCATCCTGACCTATCCTTGACGTGGATAATAAACTTGAACAGGTACTTTACAAAAGAGAATGTCCATTTTGCCAATAGGCAGATCAAAATATGCTCTAACATTACTCATAGGGTAAGACAAATTGAATCTAGACTAAGATACCACTATACCCCAGCAAAATGGCTACAGTTAAAAAGATTAATGATGCAATGTGTTGGAGAAGATATGGAACGACTCTCTACATTGCTGATTAATGATGCAATGTGTTGGAGAAGATATGGAACGACTCTCTACATTGCTGGTGGGGGGTGTGAAATGTCACAAACATTCAGAAAGTCTTTGGCAGTTTCTAATAAAATTCTGTGTTCCAGCAGTTTCAGTACTAGGTATTTGTCCAAAGAAAGTGGATATTTCTTATTATTTTTTTATTTTTATTTTTATTTTTTTCGTTTTTTTGTGACTGGTAAGGGGATCGGAACCCTTGGCTCGGTGTCGCCCGCACCGCGCTCAGCCAGTGAGCACACCGGCCATCCCCATATAGGATCCGAACCCACGGCAGGAGCGCCGCTGCACTCCCAGCGCTGCACTATCCCGAGTGAGCCACGGGGTCGGCCCAGAAAGTGGATATTTCTACTTAAAAACAT
>NW_007751457.1:5837-6606 GCF_000696425.1 Galeopterus variegatus | reverse complement strand
GTCTGGCTTATTTCACTTAGCATAATATATTCCAGGGTTATCCATTTGTGCCAGATGGCAGGATCTTGTTCCTTTTTTAGAGCTGAATAATATTTGATTGTGTGTGTGTGTGTGTATATATAGGTTGTTTATAGGTTGTTTCCATATCTTGATTATTGTGAATAATGCTGCAATGAACATGGGAGTGCAGATATCTTTACGAGGTGCTATTTTCATTTCCTTTGGGTATATGCCCAGAAGAGGGATTGTTCAGTTACATAAAGTCCAAGAACAGGCAAAACTAAGCTATGGGTCTCTTAAGTCAGAAAAGTTATCTCTAGGTATGTGTGGGTCTAATGGTTTGAAAGGGGCATGAAGAAATTTCAGGTTTCTGGAAATGTTCTGTATCTTTATCTGCATGGCAGTTTTATAGGTTTTTACATATATAAAAGTCAACAAGCTGCACATAAGATTTACATGTTCCCTTCATGTAGTTACAGCTCAATAAAAAACATACCAAAAAGTGTTTAAAAAAGGATTTCTTGTGTTTCTTGAAAAATGACTGAGAGTAAGAAAGGGAAACAAGTAGGAAAGTCTCAGAACCAAGTTTAAAACCCTGCTGTATCCATCCTCTGACTCCTTCTGTCCATATCCTGAATGTATACTTCTAGCTGTCTTTGAACTATGGTTTTTCTTCTGATCTTCTTAATTTTTTCATGAAAAATTAGGTGGGTATTATTTTCCTTTACTTATTTTTTGTTTTGTTTTTCTTCTCCTTTTTTTTTTTTTT
>NW_007751457.1:506-918 GCF_000696425.1 Galeopterus variegatus | reverse complement strand
ATTTTTCCTATCTAGCTGCTATGTATCCATTAACCAACCTCTCATTATTTCTCCTCCCCCTTCCCTTTTCCCACCTCTAGTAACCACAGTTCTGTTCTCTCCTCCTGAAAGTTCAACTTGTTATCTTCCTCCCTCTCTTCCTTCTTCCCTCCCTCCTTTCCTTCCTTCCTTCCTTCCACTTTTGACTGAGAACATGCCGTATTTCTCTTTCTGTGCCTGGCTTATTTCACTTAAGATAATTTTCTCCAAGCTCACCCATGTTGCTGTGAATGGCAGAATTTCATTCTTTTTTATGGCTGAATAATATTCTATTGTGTATATATGCCACATTTTCATTATCCAATTATCTGCTGAGGGACACTTAGGTTGGTTCCATATCTTGGCTACTGTAAAATTCCACATATAAGTGAGA
>NW_007751457.1:0-436 GCF_000696425.1 Galeopterus variegatus | reverse complement strand
TGAGTCTGTGTTTATTCTTTCCTGGAAAGCCTATTGACAGCATGGTAATGAAAACTAAAAGCGAAGAAGAGAATGGAGAGTAAACTATGAATTAGCAAAGCCCCAAAGTTATTTTTAGAATTAGAAAAATATGTGACAATGAAAACATACATTTCCACAGTTATAGCTGTGTTTAGAAATAAAGAGTTAGCTTGAGGGGAAGTAGGGCAAAAAGTGATTAGAGGGCAGTTACATAACCCAGGATGTCAGAGTAACATAATGTATGGTCATATATAAGTACATTTGGCTCTATTGATTAAAATATATTGATTAGGCTTGAAAACCAAGTCTCTGTTTCATGTTAATGTTAAGGTTAATAACCTATTTAATGTTTTGAGATGAATAATAAATCATAGGTGTCAAATAATTTACCTAAAATCACACAGCTAATAAATTG
>NW_007751456.1:8644-9316 GCF_000696425.1 Galeopterus variegatus | reverse complement strand
AAAAAAAAAAAAAAAAAAAAAAAAAAAAAAAGAATTTCAGTTCTCTCAAACTGCAGCTCTCACTCCCTATCTGTAAGAGGAGGAAATTGGGGGGTTGGGAAGAGAATACCCTTGCCAGTCTTATAATTCAAAAATAAAAATTTTTATCTTCTTAGATTTATACAGGTATATTACAAAAAGCTACTTACTTTCAAAATTCAAAGATAATTTTTACTCCATTGATTAATATAAAGCTTTTAAAAAGATTAATTGCTCATTCCCAGCAAGATTCTTCAGTTAAGATAAAATCTGATGGTTTATTTGGCTTTAAAGAGATCTTAAAACCACAGCATCTCCTACTCTATAAACCTTACCTCCTTTCATCTTATGCTGACTGTCTGTGCATGGAAGTGTTTTTGTTTTTTTTTTAAGGAAAGCGTGAGGAAATTTCTCCCAGTAAGAACACAAAAAAGCCCACAAATGGTGGACTCAGGATTGGCCACCAACAATCCAAAGTGGAGAACAGCAATCGGAAGTCTCTGGCAATTCCACGAGTTTTACTGCTGGTTGTTCCTAAATCCAAGGGAAATCACACTTTCAACACAGATTAAACTCGTGA
The DNA here is from genome assembly GCF_000696425.1 of Galeopterus variegatus. Lineage (NCBI taxonomy): Eukaryota > Metazoa > Chordata > Mammalia > Dermoptera > Cynocephalidae > Galeopterus > Galeopterus variegatus. Next base: position 8,718 of record NW_007751456.1, on the reverse strand, counting down.
AGTAACATTAACTTCAGTAGTGATCTCAAGTTGTTTTAGTCCTTCGACCTTATAGAGGTTTCTTCTTGTAAATG
>NW_007751456.1:0-5374 GCF_000696425.1 Galeopterus variegatus | reverse complement strand
CCAGAGCAATGCTTCTTAAATTTGAATATGTATGTAATTATTCAGGAATCTCATTGTAATGCAGATTTTTTAAAAAAATTCAAATCATGGGTGGGGCCTGAGATTTTGCAATCCTAACAAGCTCCCAGGGTACGCTGATGTTGCTGATCAGCAAACCACATGGAGCAACAAGGGATTAGAGCATGGAAATTATTTGTTATGGAGAAAGCATTATTGTTTAAATAATTTTACATATAGGAGGAAAATACTGTTAATGAACCTACAGATTCAACCTAGGTAGGGGTCAAAAAATCAACCATATATATTGCAAACTTTGTCATTCCAATCACTGTTTCCTTCTCTCAAGATGTACCAGCAGAGTTAAAAGAGAACTCCCATCTCCTCTTACCAGTCATGGCAGATGAGTTTTCAGGAAAAGACCTCACAGGGGGACAATATGTAAAATACAGCTGAATGCAGGGCTTGGACTAATGACTACATAATTAAATTGATGTAAAACAACAGGATTATATGCATTTCAAGTGCTGCATATCTCCTTCCCCTCTCCCCCGCATAACAAAAATTCCTATAGTTGGCAGTTTTTTATGACAAACTTTTTAATTGGTTAGGATTTAACATATGTAACTCTAAATCATCAAAGAAGCTTTAATTGGTCTTTGAAGGGTGGAATCCACTCTGTTACCCAAATATATTACCTTCCTAAAACCCATTAAGAAGCTGGTTTGCTCTCATCTGGATTTCAAACAGCCTGGTTCTATGAACTCTAGTCTACTTAATATTAAAGAAAGTGAAGTCAAGCACATTCAAATCTCAAATCAAAGATTTTGACCTTTGGGGGAAGCTCTAAATACCTAAAAGCATCTTAGCTGCTGATATGAACTGAACCGTGTTGTCCCCTCCCCAAATTCATATGTTTAAGTCCTAACTCTCAGTATCTCAAAGTGTGACAGTATTTGGAGACAGGGTCTTTGAAGAGGTAATTAGGTTAAAAAGGTGTCATTACAGTAGGACCCAACCCAATATGACTGGTGTCCTTATTAATTTAGACACAGACACACACAGAGTGATGACCATGTGAAGACACAGGGAGAAATCTGCAATCCAAGGAGAGAGGCTTCAGGAGAAACCAAACAGGTGGACACCTTGATCTCAAACTTCTAGCCTCCAGGACTGTGAGAAAATAAATTTCTGATGTTTAGGCTGCCACCTAATGTATGGTACTCTGTTATGACAGCCCTAGCAAACTAATACATTTGCTTTTTGCTTTGATTCTGAGGATGTATTGCACATACTATTCATTATTAACACTATACATTGGGGCATGGGAAAGTCTATGGGGAGTATTAGAAGGCCTCCTCAAGGTACCAAATTACCTTGTTTTGCATATACTTAATGATGCAAGGTATTCTATATCACCATACATATTTCTGTCCAGTGACATTTAGACTATGCCACACCACAGCTATCTGAAAGCCCACCTAGGTTTAAATTTTGGTGCTGCAAAAATTCCCTGAACTTGTGAAGACAAGAGAACATACAGAATGTTGATGAGGTTGGGGGGAAGACGGAAAAGGAATGGTAAAGGGACATGAAAAGCAACTACATTGTACATTGATAAAATAAAAAAATAAATTTTGGTGCTGTTGTTTAATTAGCTGTACAATCTCCAATTTTACCCCCTCCCATCTGTAAAATGGGTACCTACCTCATAAAGTCGTCACAAAGATTATACGAGATAATATATTTCATAACAGACACTGTCTGACCAGCTCTTGCAGCATATACTAGATGCCTATCAGCCCTGGTTATTAGATTTATCAAAGAAAGTCAAAGTTCTCCTCTCTTATGAACAAGCTTTAGCAGCTTGACAGTAAGTTGAAAGATTAGAAAATCATAAAAACTGATACTTGTACTTTCAAACGTTTATACTGATTTAAATCATATAAAAGCTCATTCATTCACCAATCCTTAGATGTGAGACAAAGACCATTTCTTTGAGAATGGTCTACTGAGTGGAGTTGTGACTGTCTTCTTCTAGGTAAACTATACTATGATGCATTATCAATTTTCAGTTTCTGTTTCTTTAAGGAGGATCAAGAACTAATAGATCATTAAAAAACAATCTGAGTGCAGAAGCCTCCTATATTTTTATAATCTCCCTCCCTTTTGTATTTAATTCAACAGAAATACTTTTTAGCGCAGTGGTTCTCAAATCACCACTGGAGGGTTTGGTAAAACAGATTTCAGGGTATTACCCCCAGAACTTCTGATTCAGTAGGTCTGGGGTGGAGCCTGAGAATTTGCACTTTTTTGTGTGTGTGTGTGACCGGTAAGGGGATCGCAACCCTTGGCTTGGTGTCGCCCGCACCGCCCTCAGCCAGTGAGCACACCGGCCATCCCCATATAGGATCCCAACCCGTGGTAGGAGCGCTGCTGCGCTCACAAGCGCCGCACTCTCCCGAGTGCGCCATGGGGCCAGCCCAGAATTTGCACTTTTAACAAATTTCAATAGGACGCTTATGCAGCTGATCTGGGAGCCACACTTTGAGAACTCACCTTCACTGATTCTGTCTCCCATAGAAAGCACATTATTCAGTATTCACATTTCATCGATTTATATAATATTTAATTAAATTCCATATTTAAGGACAAATACTACTGATTCTTGGTAACTTACAACTCAACTGGGAGGGATGAAAGTGATTGGGCATCCCAACTGGGATGTCTATGGACACTGGACCCTTCATGGGCATCGGCTGACTTGTCTCAAAGAGAGAATAGAGCGCACTAGTTAATACAACAAATTGGTTAATGGAGATCCGCTAAGAAAACTTCAACAGCAATAAGTTGATGCTTTTAACTTTCCTGCATTCACCCAACACAAAGGAGAAAAGAATTATGAGCTAGAAATACATGGTTTTCTAATAATTACATACTTATTAAAGATTTTTCTCATTACTTGGCATCTCAGGCAGTAACTATGTTACTATACAGGGTGATCAATCTGGTTTTAATTTGTAGGTATAAAAATTCCCTGTTGAGACTTGACACATGAGCCTTTCTGCCTTTACAACTGACATTCTCTGAGAAATCACAAGGTAATTTATTATTCAATATTTTATGTGACTTTAACTTTCTTTTACAACCTCACCTTGTTTTCTAGGAGGAGTTTAAATTAATTGATCCATACTCTTAAGAGTCCTTACAGATGCAAACCCAAGAAGTGGCACTTACTTCTGCCTTTCTGGGTTCGCTATGCCCCCAATCCACTTTCATTCAATTAAATAACAAGCGTATATGCTACAACAGAAGTTATTAACCCCCTACAGCTCTCGGATATCCAGCTGCACTAATGAACCAAAAAGAGATTAACCAATTGTGACAGTAGCGGCTGCCCCTTGTCTCTCATTCCTCCCCAACTTAACTCCCCTGCCCAAACCACACAGGCATTGGAAGGCAGCAGAACCCAAGGCCATAAACACACACAAATGCACGTACATATACAAACACTCATACACACATATACATGAAATTCCAGCTCAACTTCACTTTCAAAATCTAAAGAAAACCTAACTTATTTATAAAATATATACTCCATAATGTTAGCATCTGACTTGTTTTATGCTTGCTTCTTTTCTTGATGAAAAGAAATGAAAGCTATAAACTCCGGGGGGCGGGGGGAGCCCCTATCCTTAGCCTTAGCAAACAAAATTACTATGAAGAAAATCAAAAACAATCTGCAAAGAGATATTAGCATTAATGAGAATTTAGCAAAGTGACTGCCTATAAGATCAGTATATATGTATCATCCAGCTGCCAAAAAAAAAAACCAGTATATACTAAAGTTAATAGCATTTCTAAGCTACAACAAAAAAGACTCAAAAAATGCAACTTTATTTAATTTTTTTTAAAGATGACCGGTAAAGGGATCTTAACCCTAGACTTGGTGTTTTCAGCACCACACTCTCCCAAGTGAGCTAACCGGTCATCCCTATATAGGGATCCGAACCTGTAGCCTTGATGTTTTCAGCACCACACTCTCCCAAGTGAGCCACAGGCAGGCCCAGAAAATGCAACTCTGAATGACCACTTGTGGTATATTAATGCAACTGACTACCATACAGCAATGAGAATGAACAATCTACAACCACAACTAGATGGTCACAAAAATAACACTGAGCAAAAGAAGCTAGATATGGAAGAGCCCACCATCTGTGGTTTCACTTACATAAAGCACCAAAATAGGCCAAACTGATCCATGATTTCAGAAGTCAGGACAGTGGAAGCCCTCAGGGGATGGTAGTAACAGGAAAGGAACTCCAGCAGGGCTTCTAGGGAGCTGTGAATGTTGTTTCTTGACAGGTGCTTAATTTGAAAATTCAGCAAGCTGGACACTCACAAATACAGAAAAATGCATGTATCATATCATACTTCTATCAAAAACATTTAAAGATAACAACTTGCAAAAAAAAAATTTTTAAGTACCTAGGTAAAAAACTAACCAAAGATGTATAAGAACTTTACAAAGACTTTTTTATGTAAAATTTTTATTATTAAAGAAGACCTAAATAAACTGAGATATACTATATTCTTGGATTACAAAATCCAATTCTGTAAAGATATCAGTTCTTTTTACACTGAGCTATCCACCCAATGCAATCCCAACATTGCTCATTTAACGGTAATCTGTAAGAATGACCAAGCCACCCCTACAGCAGAACACAATGGGGAAACTGGCCCTACAGTTATCAGTAATGCAGACAATGTGGTACTGCCTCAGAGGTAAACAAACAGAATACTGGAACAGAACAGAGAGCTCAGAAAATGATCCTCAGCTATCTGGAAACCTGGTATGGCAGAACCAGTATCACAGGTCAGTGACGAAAGCTGGAATATTCAATAAACAGTGCTAAGGCAACAGGTTATCTATATCGGGTAAAATAAATCCCTACCTCATACCATTTTTTTAAAATATCAATTTCAAGGATTAAGATGTGAAATGTAAAACTTTTAAACTTTTAGAAGAAAATACAAGATTATTTTATAAGCATGGGTAGGAAAGGACTTTTTAAAACAAGACACGTAAGGCATTAAACTTAAAGGTAAAGAGTTAAACTTCAGTATTTTAAAAACCAGAATTTCTGATAACCAAAAAAAAAAATTAAAACCAAGTGGAAAAGATATCTGTATACAACGAAAGATTAAAATAAGTAATATATAGGGTTGGCCAGTTACTTCAGTTGGTTACAGCACAGCCTTGTAACACCAAGGTCAAGGGTTTGGTTCCTTGTACAGGCCAGCCACCGAAAAAAAAAAAAAAAAAAAAAAAAAAAAAAAACCCTAGGAAACAATTTAAAAAAAAGAAAAAAAAAAG
>NW_007751455.1:6085-7693 GCF_000696425.1 Galeopterus variegatus | reverse complement strand
TATAATTTTAGACTTCACAGTAGGTCTATGATCCATGCTAAATTCATATTTTATATAGTAGAAAGTATGAATTGATTCATTTATTCACATATGGATATCTGATAGTTCCAGAACCATTCCTTGAAAAGACTCAGCTTCTTCAAAGAATTATTGACCTTTGCATTCTGTTAAAAACCAATTTTTCAAATACACATCCACCTATTTCTGGACTCTTTATTCTGTTCTATTGATAAATTTGTCTTTGTGCTAATACTACACTGACTTGATTATTGTAGCTTTATGAGCCTTGAAGTCAGATAGTGTTAGTTCTCTGATGTGGTTGTTCTTTTTCAATGTTATTCAATGTAAGTGAATTGCTACTTTAGTTCTCTTCCATTTCTGAGTAAATTTTAGTTTGTCAATTTTCACACACACCCATAAATTCTACTGATATATTGATTGGCATTGAACAAATCAATTTGGGGAGAATTGGGCACATGTTAACAATATTGAATCATTCTCATGAACACTGAACATCTCTATATGATATAGGCATTTTTCATTTCCCTTAGCAACATTTTACATTTTTTGGCTTTTTTCACATCTTCTACAAGATTTATCCCTAAGAATACTATTTTTTGATGTTCTAGTAAATGGGTTTTTTTGTTTGTTTGTTTTTTTGTTTGTTTGCCTGTTTTAAAAGATGACCGGTAAGGGGATCTCAACCCTTGACTTGGCATTGTTAGCAAGACGCTCTCCCAAGAGAACTAACCGGCCATCCCTATACAGGGATCCAAACCCGTGGCCTTGCTGTTATCAGCACCACACTCTCCCAAGTGAGCCACGGGCCGGCCCTAGTAAATGCTCCCCTTGCCCATAGTTTGTTGCTAGTTTATGTAAATACAATTGATTTTCTATATTGATCTTTTATCTTGAACCTTGCTATCATTAATTCTTGTATCTTGTATTATGATTCCATCTGACTGTCCACATAGATGGTGTTGTTAGTTTAACATTTCAGAAGATGCCTTCTGGAAGGTTTTTGTTTGTTTTGTTTTTATCTTATTTCACTGGCTAATATCCTCAGTACAATATTGAATAGAAATAATAGGATCAAACATTCTAGTGTTGTTCCTCATGTTAGGAGAAAAGCATTAAGTCTTTCGTCTATAAGTATAATCTGGTTGAAGGCATTTCATAGCTGTTCTCTATCATTGTGAGAAAGGGAATTACTACTACTTTTCTGAGAATTTTTCAGGAATGAGTGCAGGATTTTTATTTAATGATTTTTCTGAGACAATTTTACAGTGTTTCTTTATTTCATTAATGTAGTAAACTACGTTAATTAGTTTTAAAATGTTAAACCAATCTCTTGCATTCCTGGGATAAATCCCACTTGTTCATGATGCATTATCTGTTTTATATATTGTTGGATGCTATTTGCAAAAATTTTGTCTAGAATTTCTGGATCTGTGTTCATGAAGTGTATTGGTCTGTAGTTTTCTTTTCCCATAATATCTTTGTATTTGGTTTTAGGTTATTGCTGGCCTCATAAAATGAGTTGTAGTTTCTCCTTTTCAATTTTATTAAAGATTTATGTAGAATTGTTATTATTTCTTCCTTACATGT
>NW_007751455.1:2665-5550 GCF_000696425.1 Galeopterus variegatus | reverse complement strand
TGTAGAATTGTTATTATTTCTTCCTTACATGTTTAATAAAATTCCTATCTTTCATTTCATATTGGTTATTGAAATTATTGGCATAAAGTTATTCATGATATTCCTTAATTATCCTTTTCTTGTCTGTAGTATCTGTCATAATATTTCATCTTTTGTTTCTGGTAATGATAGTTTGTGTCTTTTATCTCTCTTTTTCTTTCTTTTGCTTTTTTCCTGATTAATCTGGCTAGCTACATATTAATTTATTAATTTTCTTTTTTTCACATTTTAGTTTTAATTCATTTGGGTCTTTATCTTTAACATGTGTTTCTTGTAGGCAGCATGAAATTAGATCTCATTTTTTATCAAGAATAACAAGCTCTGTCTTTTAATTTGGGTGTTTAGACCACTTAAATTTATTGTGACTGTAAATATGGTTAGGTTTAAATCTATCATCTTGCTATTTGCTTTCTACTTGTCCCATCTTTTTTTACTCCCTTTTTCTCTTTTTCTGCCTTATTTTGGATAAACTTTTTTTTTTTTTTGATGATTCCAATTCATCTGCTTTGCTGGCTTATTTGCTGTAACTTTGTACTGTTATTTTAGTGGCTGCTTTAGGGTTTATAGTATTCATCTGTAAGTCATCACAGTCTACCTCCAAGAGATTTTATACAACTTCAAGTATAGTTTAATAGTCTTACAATAGTATATATTCATATCTCTTCTCCTGGCATTTGCGCTAATGCTGTCATATGTTTTACTTTTGCATAGCTATAAACTCCACTCTATATTACTAATACTTTTCTTTAAACGGTCTATTATATTTTAGAGAAAAATAATTAATAAGAAAATATCTTATGTATTTATTCATATAGTTTTCATTTCCTGTGGTCATTCCTTTGTGTGCCTGGTGATTTTTATTGGATTCCAAACATTGCGACTCCTAATTTGTTTTGTGTTGGACATTTGAATATTCCTATAAATATTCTCAACTTTTGTTCTGGGACACAGTTGAAGATATTGATACTTGGAAACATTCTGATCCTTTTCAGTCTTGCTTTCAAGCTTCATTAAGTGAGCCTGGGGCAATGCTCAGATAGCGATAACTATTCCTAACACAGAAGACCCAATAAATCACGGCATTTTCCCTCTGGCTGGTGGAAACAGGTACAGCTACTATCCCCACATTATTTGTAGGCACTGTTATTTCTTATTCTTTTGGGTTTTCCTTTCCCTAAATTTCTTCACATACATGTACTGATCAACTAAAAAATTGAGGGTGATCCTCAACATAGTTCTGGAGTTGCTCTGTATGCAGCTCTTTCCTTTCTGGAACTATGTCCAGCAAATTCTAGCCACTTTATTTCCCCTGGACTCTCAGCTCCACCTCCTCAATCCAAAGAGTCTTCCAAGTCTCTTGATTCTCACTGACCAAGTCCATGGAACGTAGACCGGTTAGTCATCAGGCTCACCTCTTTGGTTTCCCTTCCATCAGGAATCACTGTCCTTCACTGTCTGCTGTCCAGTAACTTGAAAACAGTCGTTTCATATATTGGTCCATTATTCTTATTTTAAGTGACAGTGTAAATCTGGTGTTGTTACCCCATATTGGGCATAAGGTAAAGATAAAGTCAGGAGTCTGTTGTCTCCATTGAAGATGAAGTCAAGATTGTCAATTTTATAGACATGTTTTATTTTTTATAAGGGGACAAGATTATCATGTCTAATGGAAGTGAGGATGTATTGGATACAAATTTATTCGACATGCATACACTCTGGTCTGCAAGAATTTAAAAACTTTAGTGTAGTATGGACTATGTAATTTTCATCTTTGCATTTCCCAGATGACTTTGCAGAGTACCTTGAAAAAGTATGAAATCCTGGATGTTCTGAGGCACACCTGTATCTGCTGTATTGTGTACATAATACCTTCAGAATCTGTGGCTTTGCGGGACTGTGCTTCCCTGCCACCCTTTCCTGAGGTTTCTTTTACACTCATCATGTTTCGTGAATCATTTTACCCAAATGTTTCAACTGAAAAATCAGTTTCAAAATAACCAAACATTTCAAATTAGCTTTACCTTTTTCATAGGTCTTCTTTAACTACAAATATAAAATATTGTTTTAATTTAAATGGACTGTCAGCTTCGTAGCTTCCAAAATGTTCACAGGATCTTCTAGTTTGTTATCCAAATTCTAGGTAATTTTGTATGACAACCTTATTTAATTTCTTATTTTTATTTAGTTGCCTAAATCAATGTTGTTCGATCAAAATATAGTGTGAGCCACAAGTGCAATTTAAAATTTTCTAATAGAAAAGTTAAAAATGTAAAAAGAAACAGATGAAGTTAATCTTAATATTATATTTTATTTGGCTAACCATATTCAAAACATCATTTTAACATGCAATCAATAAGAAATATTAACAATATGTTTTGCATTTTTTAATAATAAAACTTGAAAATTTGGTGCATATTTTATTTTTATTTTATTTTTATATTTTATATTTATAAGACATCTCAATCACACCAGTCACTTTTCAAGTGCTCAATAGCCACATATGGCTAGTGGCTATCATATTGGATAAGATAGGCCTACATAATTATTTATTTATTTATTTATTTTTTAATTTTATTTTGTCGATATACAATGTGGTTGATTATTGTGACCCATTACCGAAACCGCCCTCCCTCCTCCCTCTCCTCCCTCCCACCCAACAATGATCAACTTCAAGGAACTGTACTTGTTATCTCTTCTCCCCCCCCCCCCCCGGTTTTTTTTTTTGTGTGTGTATGTGGGTGAATTAATTTGTTTGTTTTTTTTTTCATTGAGCATTTTAAATACGATATGCCATTGCTTTTAGGTTTCCATTGTTACTACCGTGTGTGCTGTTAGCCCCCTAATAT
>NW_007751455.1:0-1665 GCF_000696425.1 Galeopterus variegatus | reverse complement strand
GGTTTGTTTCTTTTTTCTTTTTTTTTTTGTGTGTGTGTGTGCGTGTGTGTGTGTGAATTCATTTATTTATTTTTATCTCCCACCAATAAGTGAGAACATGTGGTATTTCTCTTTCTGTGCCTGACTTGTTTCACTTAATATAATTCTCTCAAGGTCCATCCATGTTGTTGCAAATGGCAGTATTTCTTTAGCAATTACACTAAAACAATATTAGGATCAGCATACTAATAAGTCAGAAATGCCCAAAGTTACTAACAAGATCTTCGCAGGGAGACTAAAGCACATGCATCTCAAATAAATTTGTACCCAATACAATAGTCATTTTAACCTCCATCAGACATAATAATCTTGTTCCTTCATAAAAGGATCAAGATTTTACCAATACTGCCAGTACCAACAGTCCTCAAGTAGTATTCCTATTTTGAGGACTTGTAGCCAACGGGCTTAGAAAGACTGTGCACTGTCCTAGCTCTGTCTCATCAATTTTGATACGTAGTAAGTTGTCGATATCCCTGTGTCTGAATTCCCTAACCCACTAATAAAAGCATAATTTCTCTTGCTACAAATTCAGAATTTATTGCAAAAATAAAATAAGTAGATGTGAGTATACAGAGTTAAAAATATATAAGATGTTATCTAGAATTAAAATGGGAAATTTCTTAGATGAACAATGGCCTTAACCTTCCCTGCTACAGACTAAACTTTAGACAGTCTTTTTCTTGACTCTAGGCCCCTGACCTGCTTTTTCTTAGAGAATTTATTTTAGAAAATTTGTAACGGTCAATTCATTCTTTGCCTCTTTGAGATGCAAATCCCTGTTAAAAAGTCTGTTGCCTGTTTTATAGCCCAGGAATATCTTTCTCAAAAACCTGGGAGTCATCCCTTTGAAATATAATCATCAAGGCAGATAGCTCCCCCATCATCTCCTAGTTTCTAGGAATGTGGAAACCTAACTGGAGGGCACCTTGCTGGATCTGCGAAACTACCAGAGAAAGTTTACTTTGCCTTTGAGTAAAGGCAATTAGCAAACCCAGACGGTCTGTGTTCTTCTCACCATAGCACTTAAACTCCCCACATCCTCCTGCTCCATTTCAGCAAGCTGAGCTCAGAGTTAGTAGTACTGGTCTCTCTCCCTGTTACAATTGCCTTGAATAAAGTCTCCCTTTTTAAAAGTTTGTTTAACTTTGCATAATTATTGCTTCGACACCACCTTAATGAACTTGCTTTCTTCTCTGATCTAAAGGAATCTAGATTTGAAGTTTTAAGCATTAGCATCCAAAGCAACTAATTTTCCAAGAGGTCAGCATCACCAAATCAAAAGCCCAATGGTTGGAAAGATGAGAGAAGTCAGCTCCAGAATNAAGTCAGCTCCTGAACTGCCCATAATTGTTGGGCTCATGATTTGCTTTTTTATTTTTTTTTATTTCAGTGCAGAAAAGGATGCAATTAGTGGCATAAGTTGCACAATACATTATGGTACTTTAAAAAAAAGTGTATGTTGTACTTTAAGTTCTCACCTATAAATCAAAAATGCTGTTTTATATGACATTTGTGATAATATTGAATATATATCTTGGAACTTACAATTAGCACATGATGCCTGAAGCACCAAAGCTTTCATCAAGTATACCTGCAAAGAGGAATAGTTAGCCTGATAAGCAGTTG
>NW_007751454.1:8746-9318 GCF_000696425.1 Galeopterus variegatus | reverse complement strand
AAAAATTGAAGTGATATCAAGTATATATTTAGCCCACTATGGAATATAATTAGAAATTAACAACAAACAAAACTTTGGAAACTATACAAATTCATGGAAATTAAACAGCATGTTTCTGAACCATCAATGGGTCAATGAATAAATAAAGCAGGAAATCAAAAATTCCTTGAAACAAATAAAAATACAAGCACAACTTATCAAAATCTATGGGAAACTGCAAAAGCAGTACTAATAGGGAAGTTTATTGCAATAAGAGCTTACATCAAAAGAATAAAAAGACTTTCAATAAACAACCTAACATTAAATCCCAAAAAAACTGGAAAAACAAGGACAATCTAATCCCAAAACTAGTCGATGAAAAGAAATAATTGTATCAGAGCAGAACTAAATGACATAGAGACCAAAGAATGATATAAAACATCAGTGAAACAAAGTTGAAACATGAAGTTATTTTTTTGAGAAGATAAAATAGACAAGCCACTGGCCATACTGACTAAAAAAATATCAGAGAAGACCCAAATAACAAAAATCAGAAATGAGAAAGAAGACATTACACCTGATACCACAGAAAT
>NW_007751454.1:2477-3774 GCF_000696425.1 Galeopterus variegatus | reverse complement strand
ATATATATATATATTATCGAGAGATTACTATAAAATGCTTTAATAACTTATTATTCATGTTACTGTCACAAGCATGAGCTAAATAGCCATGTTGTTAAGATGGTATATAAAATATAACATTCCATTAAATATTGGCCTATGTATGGTCCCTAAAATGGTTTTCTATACAGTACTTCCTGTAGTTGCCAGCCTACTTATCTGCTATGGTTTGAATTTGTTTCCCAAAGCTCATGTGTTGGAAACTTGATCAACAATGTAGGGGTGTTGGGGCCCAATGGAAGATGTTTTAGTTGTGGGGCACCACACTCATGGATGGATTGATGTCACTATTATGGCAGTGGGTTTGTTTACATGGGAAGTGTTCATTATAAAAGGATGAATTTGGCCCCCATTTCTTTTTCTTTCTTTCTCACCCTCTCTTACACTCTCACCTTCATGCAACAATGCAGCAAGAATACCCTCATTGGATGCTACAGCCTTAATCTTGGACTTCTCATCCTCCAGAATTGTGAGGAAATAAAATTTCTCTTCTTTTTAAGTTCCCCAGTCAAGTATTCTGTTATAGCAACACTAAGACAGAGAATTGGTACCAGAGAAGGGGGGCGTTGCTATAACAAATAACTGATAATGTGGAAGTTACTTTGAAACGGAGTAATGAGCAGACTAGAAGAACTTGTAGTAGCAGGCTAGAGATAGCCTAGATTGTTGTGAATGAATCTTTAAGGGCATTTTTGGTGAGAGCTCAGAAGAAGAGATAATGGCCGGAGAAGTAAGGAACTTCTTAGAGATTACTTAAGTGGTCTTAGTCAGAATGTTTGTAGAACTATGGGCAGTAAAGACCATTCTCATGAGGTTGAAGAAGAAATTAGGAGTATCTTTTTGGAAACTGGAGTAAGGTCATCCTTGTTGTAAATTGGGGGAAAAAAATGGCTTACTTGTGTCTATGCCCTAGGACATTATGGAAGGCAAAATTTAATAAGGGTATCTGGCAGAAGAAATTTCTAAGCAAAATATTAAAGGATCCATGTAAGATTAAAGGTCTTCTTTTCATTGCACACAGTAAAATGGGAGAAGGGAGAAATAATTTAAAGATGGAGTTTATAATTAAAAGGAAAACAGAACCTAAAAATCTAGAATATTCACAGCCACCATGTAAAGAACAAAAAAGCATGCAAGGGTATGGCCAAACAACCCTCTGATAAACAGATTAGCATGGATAAATCCCAAAGGCGTTTTGGAGATTTTTGAGGCTGGTGCTCCCATCATGGATTGAGAGATCTAGAAAGACAAATAATTT
>NW_007751454.1:0-1012 GCF_000696425.1 Galeopterus variegatus | reverse complement strand
TACTTAGGCTAGGCCCAGCAAAGCCATAGGGGGGCATTGCCTGAGGCCTTGGAGGCCCATCCCACCCCATGTGTCCAGGAGGCAGCACATGAAATGAAAAATTACTCTGGAGTATTAAGATTTAATGTTGTCTGTTCTTTTGGGATTTGAACTTACTTGGGGCCTCTTACTCCCTTCTTCTTGCCCATTTTTCCCTTTTAGAATGGTAATATCTATCCTATGCCTGTCTCACAATTGTATTTGGGTAGTAGATAATTTGTTGTCATTTTACAAGCACATAGCTAGAAGAAAATTTGCCTCAGAATGAATTATGTCTTGAATATCACTCATGTCTGACTTAGATGAGACTATGGAGTTAGAACTTTTGAGCTGGTGTTGGAACAAGTTAAGACACTGGGAATTTGGGGGTGGAATTACATTATTTCTCATGTGATAAAAACATATTTTGGGGACCAGGGTGGAATGCTGTGATTTGAATGTACCCTCCCTAAAGTTCATGTGTTGGAAACTTGATCTACAATGTAGCAGTTTTGAAAGGTAGAGCTTAATGAGAGATGTTTGGGTCATGGGGGTGCCAACAGAATTGATTAAGACTGTTATCATGGGAGTGGGTTCTTTATGAAGGATGAAGTTCAGCCTCTTTGTCTCTTTCTCTCTCTCTCACCCTGTCTCCCCTCCTACCATTCGCCATGGGATGATGTTAGCAAGAGGGTCCACAATAGATGCCAGAGCTTTGATCGTGCCAGACTCTTTCTCTTCTTTATAAATTTCTCTTCTTTATAAGTTACCCAGTCTTAGGTATTCTATTACAGCAGCAAAAAATGGTTAAAGACACTATCTTTCAAAATATTTGGCAATTCCAGTTTTCCCCCCTAATAAATACTAAGCTTCATCCAAATAATAATAATAAAGGAGGCTAAATATGTATCACATTTTACTAATAGGTTTTTTTTAAGGTAATTTTATTTGAAGCCAAAATTAATGCTCAGCTCTCTAAAATTTCTAAAGGAAA
>NW_007751453.1:8936-9319 GCF_000696425.1 Galeopterus variegatus | reverse complement strand
ACGTCGACCTAAGGAAACTCATCGGACAGAGCTCATCGATCTAAGTAAACTCATCCGACCGAGGTCATCGATCTAAGCAAACTCATCAGGCCGAGCTCATCAATCTAAGAAAACTCATCAGACCGAGCTCATCGATCTAAGTAAAGTCATCAGACCGAGCTCATTGATCAAAGAAAACACATCAGACCGAGCTGATAGATCTAAGTAAACTCATCAGACCGAGCTCATCGATCTAAGTATACTCATCAGACCAAGCACATTGGTCTAAGAAACTCATCAGACGATGCTCATCCATCTAAGTTAACTCATCAGACCAAGCTCCTTGATCTAAATAAACTCATCAGAGCAAGCGAATGGATCTAAATAAACTCCTCATACCAAGC
>NW_007751453.1:0-3432 GCF_000696425.1 Galeopterus variegatus | reverse complement strand
TGATCTAAGTAAACTCATCGGACAGAGCTAATTGATCTAAGTAAACTCATCGGACAGAGCTTATTGATCTAACTAAACCCATCAGACCAAGCTGATCGATATAATTAAACTTATCAGACTAAGCTCATCGATATAAGTAAACACATCATACCAAGCTAATCGATCTAAGTAAACTCATCAGACTAAGCTAATCGATCTAGCAGANCATCAGACCAAGCACATCAATGTAAGTCAACTCATCAGACCGAGCTCATCGACCTAAGTAACTCATCTGACCGAGCTAATCGATCTAAGTAAACTCATCAGACCAAGCACATCGTTCTAAGTAAACTCATCAGACCGAGCTCATCGACTTAAGTAAACTCATCGGACCGAGTTCATCGATCTAATTAAACTCATCAGATTGAGCTCATCAATCTACGTAAAGTCATCAAACCAAGCCCATTGATCTAAGTAAACTCATCAGACCGAGAACATCGATCTAAGTAAACTCATCAGACCAAGATGATCGATGTAACTAAACTCATCATACCAAGCTCATTGGTCTAAGTTAATTCATAAGACCAAGAGTTTCGATCTATGTAAACTCATCAGATCAAGCACATCGATCAAATTAAACACATCAGAGCAAGCACATCGATCTAAGTAAACTCATCAGACCGAGCTCATCTATCAAAGTAAACTCATCAGACCAAGCACGTCGACCTAAGTAAACTCATCGGACAGAGCTCATCGATCTAAGTAAACTCATCAGACCGAGCTCATCGATCTAAGCAAACTCATCAGGCCGAGCTCATCAATCTAAGAAAAATCAGGCCGAGCTCATCAATCAAAGGAAACTCATCAGACCGAGCTCATCGATCTAAGTAAACTCATCAGAACGAGCTCATCGATCAAAGTAAACACATCAGACCGAGCTCATAGATCTAAGTAAACTCATCCGACCAAGATCATCGATCTAAGTAAACTCATCAGACCATGATGATCGATGTAAGTAATCTCATCAGACCAAGCTCATTGGCCTAAGTTAACTCATAAGACGAAGATATTCGATCGAAGTAAACTCATAAGACCAAGCCCATCGATCAAAGTAAACTCATCAAACCAAGCTCATCGATCAAAGTAAACTCATCAGACCAAGCTCTTCGATCTAAGTAAACTCATCAGAGAAAGCACGTTGATCTAAGTAAACTCATCAGACCAAGCCCTTCGATCTAAGTAAAGTCATCACACCAAGGTCATTGATCTAAGTAAACTCATCAGCCCATGCCCTTCGATCTAAGTAAAGTCATCACACCAAGGTCATTGATCTAAGTAAACTCATCAGCCCATGCCCTTCGATCTAAGTAAAGTCATCACACCAAGGTCATTGATCTAAGTAAACTCATCAGCCCATGCCCTTCGATCTAAGTAAAGTCATCACACCAAGGTCATTGATCTAAGTAAACTCATCAGCCCATGCCCTTCGATCTAAGTAAAGTCATCACACCAAGGTCATTGATCTAAGTAAACTCATCAGCCCATGCCCTTCGATCTAAGTAAAGTCATCACACCAAGGTCATTGATCTAAGTAAACTCATCAGCCCATGCCCTTCGATCTAAGTAAAGTCATCACACCAAGGTCATTGATCTAAGTAAACTCATCAGCCCATGCCCTTCGATCTAAGTAAAGTCATCACACCAAGGTCATTGATCTAAGTAAACTCATCAGCCCATGCCCTTCGATCTAAGTAAAGTCATCACACCAAGGTCATTGATCTAAGTAAACTCATCAGCCCATGCCCTTCGATCTAAGTAAAGTCATCACACCAAGGTCATTGATCTAAGTAAACTCATCAGCCCATGCCCTTCGATCTAAGTAAAGTCATCACACCAAGGTCATTGATCTAAGTAAACTCATCAGCCCATGCCCTTCGATCTAAGTAAAGTCATCACACCAAGGTCATTGATCTAAGTAAACTCATCAGCCCATGCCCTTCGATCTAAGTAAAGTCATCACACCAAGGTCATTGATCTAAGTAAACTCATCAGCCCATGCCCTTCGATCTAAGTAAAGTCATCACACCAAGGTCATTGATCTAAGTAAACTCATCAGCCCATGCCCTTCGATCTAAGTAAAGTCATCACACCAAGGTCATTGATCTAAGTAAACTCATCAGCCCATGCCCTTCGATCTAAGTAAAGTCATCACACCAAGGTCATTGATCTAAGTAAACTCATCAGCCCATGCCCTTCGATCTAAGTAAAGTCATCACACCAAGGTCATTGATCTAAGTAAACTCATCAGCCCATGCCCTTCGATCTAAGTAAAGTCATCACACCAAGGTCATTGATCTAAGTAAACTCATCAGCCCATGCCCTTCGATCTAAGTAAAGTCATCACACCAAGGTCATTGATCTAAGTAAACTCATCAGCCCATGCCCTTCGATCTAAGTAAAGTCATCACACCAAGGTCATTGATCTAAGTAAACTCATCAGCCCATGCCCTTCGATCTAAGTAAAGTCATCACACCAAGGTCATTGATCTAAGTAAACTCATCAGCCCATGCCCTTCGATCTAAGTAAAGTCATCACACCAAGGTCATTGATCTAAGTAAACTCATCAGCCCATGCCCTTCGATCTAAGTAAAGTCATCACACCAAGGTCATTGATCTAAGTAAACTCATCAGCCCATGCCCTTCGATCTAAGTAAAGTCATCACACCAAGGTCATTGATCTAAGTAAACTCATCAGCCCATGCCCTTCGATCTAAGTAAAGTCATCACACCAAGGTCATTGATCTAAGTAAACTCATCAGCCCATGCCCTTCGATCTAAGTAAAGTCATCACACCAAGGTCATTGATCTAAGTAAACTCATCAGCCCATGCCCTTCGATCTAAGTAAAGTCATCACACCAAGGTCATTGATCTAAGTAAACTCATCAGCCCATGCCCTTCGATCTAAGTAAAGTCATCACACCAAGGTCATTGATCTAAGTAAACTCATCAGCCCATGCCCTTCGATCTAAGTAAAGTCATCACACCAAGGTCATTGATCTAAGTAAACTCATCAGACCAAGCACATCGATCTAAGTAAAATCATCAGACCAAGAACATCGATCTAAGTAAATTCATTGGACCGAGCTCATCGATCTAAGTGAACTCATCAAACCAAGCACATAGATCTAAGAAAACTCATAAGAGAAAGCTATTCGATCTAAGTAAACTCATCAGCCCATGCCCTTCGATCTAAGTAAACTCATCAGACCAAGGTCATCGATCTATTTAAACTCATCAGAGAAAGCTTATCAATCTAAGTAAACTCATCAGACCAAGCCATTCAATCTAAATAAAATAATCACACCAAGCTCATTGATCTAAGTAAACTACTCAGACCAAGCACATTGATCTACGTAAACTCATCAGACCAAGCACATCAATCTAAGTAAAC
>NW_007751452.1:8643-9319 GCF_000696425.1 Galeopterus variegatus | reverse complement strand
ACTCTACCCTTTCAGCTACTAACCAAGAAAACACATCCCATACGCTAAATCCTTCCCAGGGCTTACTAACATTTAGGCAGGCTTTCGCTTCTTTTATAATGTGTTTTTTAGTAATATTCCAGATGCCATCATGAGAAAAATTCTGTACAAACCAGGTCCAGTTAGCAGTTGTCGCTGGAATGATCTTCCATGGAAATCCTGTGGCCACACTGGTGGGAAATTCGGTGCACACCCAACAAGCAGTGATGTTGGCCACACGAGCATGCATGTGCCCAGTCGACTATGGTGTGGGCACTCAGCAGACTGTGGGTGGAAGGACAAGAGGGTTAGTGGCACCAATAGAGGGAGCTCTTGCCCCTCTGGCAGAATACATGCCAATTTACCATCTTGAGAGAGAACGGTTGCAGGCACAGGCGCCTTACCTGGCCTAGGATACCTCACCTTATCAGCTAACACTGTAGGATTTGTAGTTCTACATGTAACAGCATGGGCGAACTCATAATTGGCTACAATGACAATACAAATGTACCCTTTAAGACAGAGCATTTATCTGTTCCAGGCCACGGTACCTTTACTTGGGGAGGCCAGATACTCATTACCCAAGGCGAGACTTGCAAGTCCTCTTGTAGTTCTCTTCCCCAAGGTCCAAGTAGGCCTACCCAGCATACGTGGGGGG
>NW_007751452.1:3368-5491 GCF_000696425.1 Galeopterus variegatus | reverse complement strand
AGGCTTTACTGTCTGGATCCACAGCCAGAATTCCCCAACTGTCATTTGCAGACACAAACCATAGAGTACATCTGTACCCAAGATGTATTCAGCTACTGGGGATACACAGACAGTATATACACGAGAGGGCAACCATCCAATGCTCAGCAGCAAAGACACAGCTTTGCCTGTGATAGTCTATCCTCCATAGCCATCAGCATTCACTGTGGCCCCTGGAAACTTATCTGGGTTGCTGTGTATCAGGCCACATTCTGTGCCGGCATCCACCAAAGCTAGCACACACTGTACATTTGCCTGAGACCAGTGTATTGCGGGTTCCACATGAGGCCTCTGGTCCTTGTCTGCCCCTGGGAGGCGAGCACCTCAGCCTGTTCCCTAACTGACAGAGAACAGTCCATCTGCCTCCGCAGAAGTGGCTATAAAGTCCTTCAAATATACTGGGCGTACCTTGTCGTTTGCCTCTTGGTGGAGTTTGGAATTATGCTGTTCAGGGCAGAGTTGTTGCCATGAGGCAAACAAGACCGCATTTGGTTGTCAGTCAATTTTCTCTCTATCAAATCCTGCTGTAAGCAAGTGAAACCACATCTGCATATGCCTAGTTTTATTTGGTCCCTTCAGGGCAACACTCTGAGTACTTCTCAGGGATTTTGCTTTTACCACCTTCCAGACCCTCTTTGTTTGTCCCCTTCCCTTGGCTTCCCCACATTGGCTGTCACGGTCATCACTTCATGTATAGGATGACCAATGTATGGGGCCAATATAGCCACCAGTGACCCAAAGGATGTCGATGGAACATTTTGTAGCACCACGTCCCTCATGCCACCAGTGAAGCGTTCATCATCTGGGCACCGGTGTTCACCTTAAGCATGGACTGTTGCATCCCTAGCTCCCGAATCACTGAAACCAGCTCAGCATACATTTACCATTTACTCACAGTTTCGGGCAGTCCTCCAGCCTTCATCCACATGGTCTGGATGGGTGCATTCACCATTCCATCAAGGAGTGGTTGCCTTGTCCCTGTGTGTATCTGCAGCTGTTCTGTAACTGCTGCCGCAGGGATGGGTGGGTGGGGGTAGAAGCCAACTTGTCCATCTCTTCACTAGAGCACATTACACCATGCACCCCTAGGTTCCACAGCTGCAAGAGCCAAGCAGCTAGGAGTGGCTGTTTCTGCTGGAACTGTTTCCCTAACTCCAACAACTCAGCTTGAGTGTAGGGGATATATGTAGTGAACTGGGTCACTTGTGGGTTGCCTACTGGTACTCCACCTGTTCCCATGGGCTGTTCATGCTTCAGTTTCTGATGAACCACAGGTCATGCTAGGAGGTGTACAGTCTCACCCATGGGAATGCACTCACCCTTGGGTTTGTCATTGTCCCTGGCGTCAGCAATAGGAGTGACCTGTTGCTGCACTTCAGCCTCTAGAGCGTGTACGCATGTCTCCAGCATGTCTGCTTCTCCTGTCAACTCTCGAAGCTGTGCTGTGTCACAGAGCACCTGATCCATGTTGGCTCGCAGTGCGGTAAGCATCAGCCAGCCCATCCAACCAGCCACTCTCCAGGACTCTTCATCCTTCACCGTGGAGCTCAAGACCTGGAGAGCTTTCTCGATACTCACAGGGGACCCATCCACTTGGTCCCATATTTCCAGTGGAGCCCAAATCCACAGGAACATGGCTCCTGGGTACCACATGCTCAAGGGTGGCCACATCTCCTCCCCCTCCTGTGGGGCCTGTGGCATCCTTACCTGCTGAAATCCTGCCGACTACACCAATTGCTGGGCTGGGTCACAGACCCCTCCACCTGGTCCTGTGCAGGTCGTGAGCCAGAGAAGTGAAAGAAAAACGAGGTAAAGTTGACAGGCTTTATTTCAAACGTGAGCTCTGCTGCCAGCGGTTNTGATCCATCCAATCATGAACTGAAGGCACAGCTGCATGCAAAGGAAGCACTGTTTTGTTCAATTCTCGATAGTCCACAGTCATTCTCCAAGTCCCATCAGGTTTTTGGGCAGCACCTGGCTTGGGTAACACCTGTGGATCATAGTTGGCATGTCCCTGCAGCACAGGCTTTACTGTCTGGATCCACAGCCAGAATTCCCCAACTGTCATTTGCAGACACAAACCA
>NW_007751452.1:0-1168 GCF_000696425.1 Galeopterus variegatus | reverse complement strand
AAGAAAAACGAGGTAAAGTTGACAGGCTTTATTTCAAACGTGAGCTCTGCTGCCAGCGGTTCGAAGCCGTTGTCTTTTATACCGAAAGTACACAGTAGTGGCAATGAACCAAGGGGTACATGGGTGCACATGTGCACTAACTCTACTCTTACATAACTTGTTTACAACGGATGTGCTGAATCATACCCAGCCAGATATGAGGCGAGGGGCCTGACCGAACCAGACCAACTCCACTCTCCTCAAACCAAGGTAGAGAGGTGAGTTACAGGGGTGCTCCGCAGCTGTTCTGTCTGTTCATCTGATTCTACTTCAGGTTTTACGTTGTGTTTTGGACACTGTGATGTTTGCTGCATATATTCATTAGCAGATCTTTACTGAGAAATCTACCCTTAATCATTTTAAAGTGTCCATTTTGCTTTATTGCTCCTAATCAAGTCATGTCTGACATTCATATCATGGTTCTTTCTTACTTGTGACATTTGCCTGGTCAGTCTTTACCTTCAAAAGTTTTCCTGTCTTCTGTTGTTTGGATTCAGACAGATATTTTAAATATCACAAATAGATTTATTTGGGTTTTGGTCCTATCAGATTATCTTTTTCTTCTACGTATTTGTTTTCCCTTAGTTATATTTATTAAGATAACATATTTAGCCTTAATTCTGTCACATTTGGGGGGTTATATTTTCTATTTTCAGTGCGTCCTTTTTCTCTCCCTTTTGTTTGATTTTCTTTGACTTTTATGCAAAATACCTGTTTAAATCCAAGTGACTGGAAGGTTAAAAAAAATAAAAAGAAGAGCAAAGATTTACCAGGCAAATATTATGAATTCTTTGCCCTGATAATGATGGATCTATGTCCTTTTCTCTTGGGATTAAGTCTTTAGCCTGCAAATTGTCTTGATTTATTTCAGTTTCATTTTGATCTGTTGTGCCTTTGAATGCACGTGTTTCTGTCTGCTATCTATTCTCTTCTTCAGAAGCACTGCCTACAGGGGTCTTGAATCTCAGCTGCCTGTAGTCACCTGTTCTGCTGTTTCTCTGTGACTTTCTCTGGACCCTGATTTTCAACCTTGACTGCATGATGGACTCACTTTTGCAGCTTTTCATCAGTCTGGGGTGAGACCCAAGTTATGTATAAAAGCTTCCAGGTGACTCTAATGTACAGCTAG
>NW_007751451.1:0-9319 GCF_000696425.1 Galeopterus variegatus | reverse complement strand
ATGCTGATAACACCAAGGCCACGGGTTCGGATCCTATATAGGGATGGCCAGTTTGCTCACTGGCTGAGCGTGGTGCTGACAACACCAAGCCAAGGGTTGAGATCCCCTTACCGGTCATCTTTAAAAAAAAAAAAAAAACTACAAAAGGCAGAAAAATACAAGAAAACACGGTACAGAAAATACAGGGAAATACAAGACAATAAACAATAACAAAGAACAAGGACAACAAACAAGAAAAAAGTAATAAATATGGTAGATATTAATCCAACTATATCAATAATCACTTTAAACATCTATCATCTAAATACACTAATTAAAATAAATTATCAGATTAAAAAACAAGATTCAACTATGTTGTCTACAAGAAACCCACATTAGAGACACACAGATTAAAAATAAAGGGATGGAGAAAGAAATAGTATGCTAACAACACTAATCAAAAGAAGGTGGAAGTAGTCATTTTAATTTTAGATAAAGCAAGCTTCAGAGCAAGAAAAATCACCAGGAATAAAGAGGAGTATTACATAATGATAAAGAAGTCAATTCTCCAAGAAGAAATAACAGTCCTCTATGTGTATTCACCTAACAATAGAGTGTCAAAATAAACTGAGGTAAAAACTGATAGAACTGCTAGGAGAAATAGATGAATCTACCATTATAGTTGGAGCCTTCAACCCTATCAGAAATGTCAGATCCATGGTCAAGCAGAAAATCAGAAGACACAGTTAAAAACAACAGCACCATAGGGCCGGCCCGGTGGCGCACTGGAGAGTGAGCCGCTTGGGAGTGCCGCGGCGCTCCCGCCGAGGGTTTGGATCCCATGTGGAGACTGGTTCCCGCTCACTGGCTGAGCGCGGTGCAGACGCAACACCGAGGGTTGTGATCCCGTTGCTGGTCCCCGGTACGGACACAACACCGAGGGTTGCAATCCTGTTACCGGTCAGTAAAAAAGACAAAAAGGAAAAAAAAAAAAAAAACAGCACCATATATCAATGGGATGTAATTGACATCTATAGATTATTTCATTCAACAACAGCAGAATACAAACTCTTCTCAAGCTCACATGGAATGTTCATCAGGAGAGACCACATTCTGGGCCATAACAACAAACCTTAACAAACTTAAAAGAATAGAAATAACAAAATGTTTTGAGTGCTTGAAACCAATAAGCTAGAGAGAGAAACATATAGGACATTGTAAAGAACAACCATCCTAGACTCTTCGAGAAGTCAGTATTGCAGAAAATAAAAGTATGTGCATGAGGGAGCTGTTCTAAACTAAAGGAGTCTAAAGGAATACAACAATCGAATGTCCTCTGTGAATCTATTGAACCCGGATTTCAAAAAAGAAAAGGGGGAAAAACCCACTATAAAAGATAATTTTCAGACCACTAAGGAAACTTGATATGGACTGAGTAGTAGGAGATATTACAGACTTAGATGGGATACTGATAGTGTGATTCAGTAGAAAAATGACTTGATTCTTAGAAGACATGTGCTTAAGCATTTAGGGATGAAGTCATATTATGCCTGCAACTTACTCTCAAATGGTTCAGAAAAAAAGAGACAAAACTAACATGACAAATTATTAACAATTATAAAATCTGGATGGAGGAAATAAGTGGTGTTTACTATACTGTTCTCTCTACTTTTCTGTATGAAAAACTTTTCATTAAAAAAGGGTTTTCACAAACAAAAACAGGTTACCTACCCTGACTCCATTTATATAACACTCAGGAAACAACAAACTACAGGGATGAAGAACAGATTGATGATTGCCAGAGTGTGGAGATTCAGAGGGCTTAAGATGAGTATAGGACTAGCCAGTTAGCTCGCTTGGTTGGAGCATGGTGCTGATAACACCAAGGTCAGGGGTTTGTTCCTCCTTGCTGGCTAGCTGCCAAAAAAAATAAATTAAATTAAAAAGGGTACCATGAGGAAATTCATTTGCAGGAATGGAAAATGTATCTTCTGGTGGTGGTTACATGAACATATACATGCGATAAAATTTCACAAAACTATACACACACACACACACACACACACACACACACACACACACACACACACACACACACACACACACACACGGGAGAAAAAAATGAGTGCGTGTAAAAACTGAAGAAATCAAGGCTGGCTAATTAGCTCCGTTGGTTAGAGCACAGTCTTATAAAACAAGGTCATGGGTTTGGATCATTGAATTGGCCAGCCCCCCAAAATTAATTAATTAATTAATTAGTTAATTAATAAATTAAATGAAAACGAGAAATCCAAGTTCAATCTGCAGTCTGTTATATTGTGCCAATATTAATTTCCTGGTTTTAATAATGTACTGTAGTCATATTAATATAGGGGGGAAGCTGTGTGAAAGGTACACAAGACTTCTCTGTACTATTTTTGCAACTTCTTATGAGTCTATAATTGTTTCAAAATAAAAAAATTCTTAAAAATCAACTAAAGATATCCAACCCAAAAAATCTACTCTACATGTACCAGAAAGGTGCCAACAAATAAGATTAACAGGTATGGACTTTCACAACCACTAAGTTTATTTTCACATATTAAATTACTTTGGGAGAAAAGAGTTGGAAAAAAAAACATAAACAAATTACTTCAAATTACAAATTAAAACAAATTACCACCTATATTATCACATGATGAGATAAGATACTCACATTTAATTACTTGGTATTTTGAAATGCTCTTTCACTTAGACTACTTTCCCCAAATAAATTCTTGCAAATCTTTTTCAAAACTGAACTGTCCTGGGCTGCCCAGTTTAGCTCAGTTGCTTAGAGCACAGCCTTGTAACACCAAGGTCATGGGTTCAGATCCCCATACCAGCCAGCTGCCAAAAAAAAAAACAACACTGAACTGTCTTTTTCAATAAAAGCAAAATAAGTAACATATTTGTGTCTTCTTGGGATTTTGCTTTAACTTCATTAAGTCTAAGAAGTATACAACAGATTCTGTCCTCTATCACTTACTTTAGGGCACAATTACTTCCTTTTTACTAAAAACCTTTCCATTTCTTTTGTCCAATAATCCCTGTGACTCCTAAATATGCATCACTGAAATATATATATATATTTTAACAAACAAAATAGACCTTCTTTATAGTCTGCTATTTATCAGTGGACTCATCTAATTAGCAGTTATCATTGAAGGCCTAACAGTAGTTGAGAGAGAGTTGGTTCACTGGCATAAGTAATTTAAGTATGGGTTCTCCTGGCTCTACCATGAACTCTATTTTCCTTCTCTATACTAAATTAAAATTAAATTGATAAAAATGACACCAGAGCAAAAGAAATAAGAATCAGAGCAATTTGTTCTCAATTAAATAGACCAGTATTTTACTTCTCTTGTGGTACCTTAAAAGCATCAATTAAAACGATTTGCTTTGGGAGTTTAATTAGGTACATGAATGCTGAATTTTCAAAAGAACTAAATTTCACTTTGGAATCAACCGCCTCCCTCCCTCCTAGACAAGGTAACCATGAGAAACAATATTATCACAAAGCCTACTAATAAAATTTAAGTCAAACTTTTTTTTATTTTTGTTTATGAATCAGTAACATACACAGTACAAAATACAAAGAGTTCCAAGGATATACAAGAGATCTTCACAAAGTTAGTGGAAAATGGGATTAAAGGATAACACAAAAATAGAAATAAATAAAACAAGAAAGAAAAGTCTCCCTCCCATTCCATTTTCTAACCACCTGGCTTCTCAGTTCAGATAATATTACCACTTTCTTGGGTATCATTCCACAGATACTCCATTTATATACAAACATATATTCCTCCCCTTTTTACACAGACCATAGAACATGATATATGCCACTTTACTATTTCCACTTATCAATATATATTGGAAATCATTAAGTATCAATATATGAAGCACTTCATTCATTATTACAACTGTATAACATCCCACTTTATAATTTAACAAATCCCATATTGATGAACATTTAGGTAGTTTACAGTCTTTTGCTACTACAAATCATTCTCCAATAAGAAATATATATATACTACTTATAATAGTCTTTTCATAGGTATATAAGATATTTCACACATGTATGAGCATATAGGTATGATAAATCCATAGAAATAGAATTGCTAGGTCAAAGGGTACGTGCATTTCTAATTCTGATAGATACTTCCGAGCTGCCTTCTATAAAGGTTGTACCATCTTGCACTCCACCAGCAAAGTCTACTTCTCCACTGCACAGCCACCACTGTTACACCTAACTTTTTGATTCTTGCCAGCTGAGAGGTGAAAAAAGTAGTTTTTCAATATGGTTTTAATTTGCATTTCTCTTTCAAAGCTGCCAAGATAGACTAAAAAGTTAAATAACTGCTCAGCCAGTACCACTATGAAATCTTTCTAAAACAACAACAGGAATAAAGCCTACAAGCTTATGAGGAGAGACTGAACAGCATGTTAACAAGGAAAATTGAGACAGCCAACCGCACACAAAGTGCAGTGTCTCCTACCCTTTTTTTCTCACAAAACGCTAGAAATAATGCAAAAGACATTTTTTAAATAGTCAGTGATCATACAGCCATGCTGGAAAATTCACAAGAGACCAGAAGTTGTAAGGAACCCCTACTAAAATAAAAACAGCTGGGGTTGGGCTAAAATGGGAAATGGCATCCCAGAGCTGGCACAAGAGCCTTCAAAGGCACCATCAAAAAGAGTGAACTGCAACTCCAGCCCAGAGGCAGAAAAGCCAGAAAAAGACCAGAGCCCAGGGGCAACTAACAGAGGCTTGCCTAGGGTACTCTGACAACAACAACAACAACAACAAGGTATTATCTGCTGAGAACAAGGAGCAAAGGCAATGCCCTAGGCAACTGGAATGCACAGAAGGAACAAACACAGCCACCAAAGACCAATGGCCACTGAGATACTCTTGAAACAAAGTAGAAAACTGAGAGACTCAATGACATCTCTTCTGCAGTGATTCATGCCAAGAATTACACACACACACACACACACACACACACGCATGCGCGCGCGCTCTAGATTTACTGGGAACTCCCAAGACCCTTATCAATGAAAACCAGAATAAAATGGAACTTGAAAGGCCCATTATTGAATCACCTCCAAAGAGTCCTGTTGTCTTTATCCTCTCGCTGTGCATCATTAAACTCCTTTGGCTTTCAGCTCTTCTTTCTCTAAATGTGTCAGTAACTGATCCTATCTCCTGGATTCACTAGGGGCTTCCATGATACTATTTTCAAATCTCTCCTTCTAGCCCTAACCTTTGACCACAAGGCCAGTTTTATCAATACCCCTATAATACTTAAGACTTTTTAAACTCAACAATAATACATACGTTTTATATATATATATATATATAATTCAATCAATAATTTTGTTGGAAACAATTCCCCTTATACAAGTCTATGCTAGAAATGAGAAGTGTGCTACTGCTGATGCTTTTAGTAGTAAACCCTTCAAAGGACCTATTCTTAATGCAGTATAGTCAAGAACTCAATCTTAACAGGTACAAAACAGATTCCATCACCCCTCCCTAAACCGGTTACCTCTTGCAACTCCCCTCTACTCCCCTAAATCTCCCACTATGTAAAACTGCCTTGAACTGTTATTTTTCTGTAGCAATATATAACACATTTCCCCAGGTAGATTATTCATGAAGCATGAATCAGGCCTCACATTTCTTCCTTATCCCTAATTAACCTCCAGCACACTGCTAAAGAGAAATTACTAAAAAAAATTTGATGAAATAGCCAAAGTCCCATAGCTACTAAATTTATGAAAAGATCTTCAGCCTAAATTAGGAGTAAAATATGCTAATTAAAACAGTAAGGTATCATTTCTGCCCATCAGACCAGTAAAGGTTAAAAAAATCCTTGATAACAGTGTGAGGATAACAAGGAAACAGGTACCCTCAGCATTAGTGTATAGATATTTGTTAATAACCATCAAATTTCTAAGTGCACATAATCGTTGTACCAATAATTTTGTTTTTAAAAACTTATCCCCTAGGCAAACTCACACAAGTTAACAAGTTCTATGCATGTGGATGTTAATCATCATTGCTTATAATAACAAATATACAAAATAACCTAATTGATCACTAGGGATTAACTACATTGTGGAATAAGCATATGTTTTAGTCCGTTTTGTGTTGCTATAACAGAAATACCTGAGACTGGGTAATTTATAAAGAAGAGAGATTTATTAGGCTTACAATTCTGGGACAGCTGCATCTGGCATGGGCCTCAGACTGCTTCTACTCATGGCAGAAAAATGGCAGGCAGCCAGCAGGTACAAGCAGATCACATGGTGAGAGGAAGCAAGAGAAAGGAAGGAAGAGAGAGAGAGAGAGAAGGTGCCAGGGTTTTTTTAAGCAATGAGCTCTCGTGGAAACTAATAGAGCGAGAACTCACTCATTAATCCCCCCTCCCCAGGGAGAGCATTAATCCATTCATGAAGGTTCCGCCCCCATGACTCAATCAGTTTCCAACACTGCCACATTGGAGATCAAATTTCCACATGAGTTTTGGAAGGGACAACACATCCAAACTCCATCAGCATACAATGGTGTTGTGGAACTCAGCAAGAAAGCTCCAGATACTCGGGAGTCAGAGTCAGAAAGTTTATTAAGCATGGGACCCAGGTGGACTTACATCCTGAAAGCCTGAGACCCTGAACATAAGTTAGACAGGGTATCTATAAGCCATAAACTTAGTTTTAACTTATATCTTAGATAAACAGCTGTTGGTTTTAGTTTTTCCTTACTCATGTGACTTAGGCGAACAGGCAAAATCAGAAATGCAAGCGGCAAAATTAGAAATGCAAACGGGGCAGGCTAGCAAGATTACAAAGAGGCAAAAATGCTTGCAAGCAGTTGACTATTAACTAAGCAGAGTTCTGAGGGTCCTAGGAGATAAGCACATTTAGTTACAGAGGCATTTTACAAGTCAGCTAAAATTTTAATTTTTGAATTCTCTCATCAATGGAACACTATGTAACCACTGAAAAGAATAAGGCAGATCTTAAATGTGTTAATATGCAAAGATATCCTGAATACCTCAGGTAAAAACAAAGACACAGAATAGCTCAAATAGTAGGAACCCACCATTAGTTTGAATAAACATGTCAATTCTTATAGATGCCTGGACAATTTCTCAAAGGAAACATAAGCAATGGTCCAAGACTGGTTACCTCTGAAGAACTGGACTGGAAATCTGTGGGGAAGGAACTTTTCACTTTATGTGCTGTACTGCTTGATTTTTTTTTTCTTTAACCATAAACATGTTATATTTTAAAGTTAAAAAAAAAAAACAAAAAACGGATTGTTCTATCTGCTCTCCTTCAGGAAGGTTCTGAATGTGCTCCTCACTTGTGACCCCAGAACTATTTAGTATTGACTTCTCGGTCAAAACCCAATCACAGGGCTGGCTAGTTAGCTCAATCGGTTAGAGCTCGGTGTCATAATAACAAGATCAAGGTTTCAGATCCTCTTACTGGCCAGCCACACACACACAAAAAAAAAACCCCAATCATAAACCTTTATTTAATGGACATTTCAATTTGATGTCTTGCTATCAACTTAAATCTTAAAATAGAATTTAATGTTTGCACACCCCCCCAACTCCCAAAATAAGGAACTGCTCTAAAAGTCACTGTTTCTATCACTGTTATCAGCATCCTTGGCTCATGTCATCTCTCTCATATAATCAAGCATTCATTCCACAAATACCTATTGTATACTTATTACAAATGCCAGGTGATATGATGGGTACTGAAAGTGAATGAATAAAAAGTGAATGAATGGGGCCGGCCCGTGGCTCACTCAGGACAGTGTGGTGCTGATAACACCAAGGCCCCGGGTTCGGATCCCATATAGGGATGGCCGGTTCGCTCACTGGCTGAGCGTGGTGCTAACAACACCAAGTCAAGGGTTAAGATCCCCTTACCAGTCATCTTTAAAAAAAAAAAAAAAAGTGAATGAATGAAAATGAATGAAACGAGGTCTCTGCCATCAAAGCCTAGTAGGAAAGACAATATGTCAATAAATTACTGTAACATAATATGGTAAGTACAACAATAGTTATCTATATACAAGAAGCAGGAAATAAGAGTATACGAATATTTGAGGCAGAGGGAACATTATGTGCAATGGCACTTTGATTTAGCCAATTTATTTACTCGGTCTATATGTCAGAAACTAGGCTAAGCACTATACAGTTATTGACTCATCAGTCCCTGTAACAACCCTAACAAGTGGGTCCTATTATCTCAATTTACAGATGAGGAAATTAAGGCACAGAGGGCTTGAGTAATTTGACCAAGATCCCAGAGATAATAAATAGCAAAACCAGGATTTGAACCCAGGTAATCTAATTCCAGACTCCCTGGTCTTTACCACTTTACTATGCTAACTCTCCTATCAACAAGTCCTATAGGTTCTTCTATAACATCTACAAATCTACATATTATGTTTTAAATCCATCTCTTCCTTCATATTCCCACTGTTTCCTACTAGACCAGGATTCTGTAACCTCACATGATTTAATGCAACAGTATCCTGATTTCTTTGCTTCTAATCTCTCAACTTTGATTCATTTTTCACACTTTACTGCTAAATTAATCCTTATAAAACAAGAAATTCAGTCCAGCATAGCAATTAAGACCAAAGGCTCTAGCATGAGACAGACACTGCTAAGTCTATATAGAGTCAGTATGAATCTCCATTTTACCACTTTATAAAATTCCACTGCATAACAAAGAAAAACAATAGTACTCATTGATTTTCTGAGGAAGAAGCAAGATGATGCATGCAATGTACTTAGTTGTGGAGTATATATAAAACAAATGTACTTCACAGGGCCTGGTTTTCCAAAGCCTTGCAGTTTCAAATGTTAACCTTGCAAAGGACAGGAAATTTTCCCCAGGCTATAGTCTCTGTTGTAAAATAAAGACTTGTAACACAGCAAGGTTGCTGGCTCAAAGACAGGTTACTGATTGATATGTAAAGATACTGGGAAATTGCTGTAAGAAGAGAATGTCTGCTAAGATCAAGCTTTTGTTGGTGGATCAACTTAACTTCTTGAAAATTGCATTATAGAAGGTCACCTTGCTTGTTTTACTGAATGTTACCAGCTTCTATTGTTAAACTTGTTAAACTAGGGCCGGCCCGTGGCTCACTCGGGAGAGTGCAGTGCTGATAACACCAAGGCCCCGGGTTCGGATCCCATATAGGGATGACCGGTTCGCTCACTGGCTGAGCGTGGTGCTGACAACACCAAGTCAAGGGTTAAGATCCCCTTACCGGTCATCTTTT
>NW_007751450.1:8635-9320 GCF_000696425.1 Galeopterus variegatus | reverse complement strand
TTTTTTTAGTTAGCCTTGCCAGTGGTTTTTCTATTTTGTTTATCTTCTCAGAAAATTACTTTTCATTGCATTGAGCTTTTGTATCATTTTGGGGTATCTATTTCATTTAGTTCTGCTCTGATCTTAATTATTTCCTTCTCTCTACTAATTTTGGGATTGGTTTGTTCTTGTTTTTCTAACTCTTTGAGGTGTAGTATTAGGTTGTTTGACATCTTTCTATTCTGGACATCCATATGTAGAAGAATGAAACTAGAACTGTACCTTTTGCTGTGTACCAAAATCAGCTCTAACTGGGTTATAGACTTAAATATAAGACCTTACTCTATAAAACTCCTAATAGAAAACATAGAGGAAGTACTTCAGGATGTAGGACTGGGGAAAAGAAAAAATAAATAAATAGGATTATATCAAATTAAAAAGCTTCTGCACAGCAAAAGAATTAACAGAATGAAAAGACAATCTACAGAATGGGAGAAAATATTTGCAAACTATGCATCCAACAAGTGATTAATATACAGAATATACAAAGACTCAAACAACTTAACAGTAAAAAACCAAATAACCTGATTAAAAAATGGGCAAAGGAGCTGAATAGGCATTTCTTAAAGGAAGATACTATGGGTCGATTGAATTGTGTCCCCCAAAGTCCATATATTAGTAGCTTAATTCCCACTGTAACTGTTGA
>NW_007751450.1:5308-6210 GCF_000696425.1 Galeopterus variegatus | reverse complement strand
AGATTGATTACATTTTGTAAACACGAGTATACTAATTATCTTGATTTGATCCCCACATATTATACATAGTTATTGATATTCAAATCTGTACCCAACAAATATATATAATCAATTATGTTTCAACAAAAAAACTGCCAAAAAAAACCCCCAAAAGCACAGGCAACAGAAACCAAAAATGACAAACAGGATTACATCAAAGTAAAAAGCATCTGCATAGGAAAGAAAACACTTAACAGAGTGAAGAGACAACTCACTGACTGAGAGAAAATATTTGTGAACCATACATCTGATAAAGGGCTAATATTCAAAATATATAAGGCACTCAAACAAGTCAATAGCAAGAAAACAAAAAAACAAATTAAAAAATGGGCAAAGGACCTGGACAGATATTTCTTAGAAGGAGACATACAAATGGTCAACAGGTATATGAATAAATGCTCAATATCTCTAATCATCAGGGAAATGGAAATTAAAAGCATAATGAGATATTACCTCACACCTGTTACAATGGTTGTACATGATCCTTGAGGAGAGTTGGGAATGTGTGTTGATTAAAGAAATGCAGAAGGACTGCTGGGCAATGTTGATGGGCCTTTTGAAGTTGGTCAGGTAAATTTATGGTGGGCTTAAATCTTCTGTATTTTGTGACTTTTTCTAGATTTTTTTAGGGAACAGGGTTTGGAGAAGGCTTAGAACAGAATTCATCCAGTATTGGGGAATTGCTTGAAGTGTGTGGCAGTACAGACAAGAGCATTAGAAATGTAAATGGTCATAAATTTCATGGAGGAAAGTTTGCTGCATATATCAATAAATATTAAACATATCTATTCCTTTGACTCACCAATTCCATTGTACATATATGTGGAACTTTATCTATTGGATTAGTTCCTAAAAGTGGATTT
>NW_007751450.1:3303-3530 GCF_000696425.1 Galeopterus variegatus | reverse complement strand
GAATCAGCTTATTGTTCTTATATTCAGGCACATAAATTCATCATCTGGCCACATTGTATACTGCTAATATTGATTACATTTTCTCTGTCCTCTTGTGTTCTGTATGAGGATCAGTATTAAGGCATTGTTCATATTTATAATCAAATTATAATGTCAGTATCTGCTTCATCCTGAATACATACACTTGGGTCCATGGCTGCTTAAACCACATGAAGAATTTGTTGCCC
>NW_007751450.1:0-466 GCF_000696425.1 Galeopterus variegatus | reverse complement strand
GCTTCCCTTATGTAATCAATAGGCAGATAATCACTTAATAGTTTCTTTCACTGCAACCATTTAAAAAAATTGCTGTTATTTATATTATTATTTTTATTTTTACTTTGAGTCATCCCTGTAGATTGCAGAGGAACTAGCAGCCTTTAACTAGAAAGATTTCACCAAGGCCAGGGAAAGCAAAACCCAGAAGCAGATAAAATGTGTAAAGCAAGAGATAAAATGAAATTAAGTTGGCTTCCTATATGTGATGCTGTTCACAGTATGGACACAGACTGAGAGTGAATGAGCAAGGAGAGAAGTGGAAAAGCTGGGCTAGTCTCCCACTGCAATTAAGTCAGTTTCTCCCAATCCTGTTTCAGCTTATTTTACATCAATTTGTGTTACCATTCAAAAAACTGGCAGAACGTGTAGCAAATCTCATTGCAAAGTCTAAGAAGAAAGCTTTAATTTAAAGGGTGTGGAACAA
>NW_007751449.1:8032-9320 GCF_000696425.1 Galeopterus variegatus | reverse complement strand
CACTGAGGGTTGCGATCCGTTGCCAGACACGAAAAAAGACAAAAAGGGAAAAAAAAAAATCAATATGAAAGATCAATGAAACAAAGAGTTGGTTTTTTGAAAAAAATAAACAAAATTGATAAGCCTTTAAAAAGAGGGAAAACTCAAATAAAATCATAAATAAAAAAGTTGACATTACAACTGATACTACAGAAATATGAAGGCCCATAAGAGACTACTGTGAACAATTATGTGCAAAGAAACTGGAAAATCTAGAAGAAATGAATAAATTCCTGAACACACACAACTTACCAAAGTTGAACCATGAAGAATAAGAAAACCTAAACAGACCAATAACATGAGTAATGAGATTAAAGGAGTAATAAAATTCAGTCATTTTATTTTCAGTAATAAAATTTTCTTTGTTTTCCAACAAAGAAAACCCCAGGACCAGATGGCTTCACTGCCAAATTCTACCAAACATTTAGAGAACTAATAACAATTCTTCTCCAACTCATCCAAAAAATTGGAGAGGAGGGAATACCTCCAAACTCATTCTATGAGGCCAGCATTACCCTCATACCAGAACTGGAAAAAGAAAACTACAGATCAATATCCCTAATGAACACAGACACAAATATCCCCAACAAAATGCTAGCAAACAGATTCCAGCAACACATTAAAAAGATCATACATCATGATCAAGTGGGATTAATCCCAGGGATGCAAAGATGGTTCAACAGACACAAATCTATTAATGTGATACATCACATCAACAGAATGAAGGAAAAACACCATATGATCATTTCAACAGATACAGAAAAATCATGTGATAAAATAGAACACCATTTCATGATAAAAACACTCAACATGATAAAGGCCATATACATCCAATTTTTGTTTGTATTAGCTGTGTCATACTGATAATATCATACTAAATGAACAAAAATTGGAAGATTTTAAACCTCTAAGATCTGGAACAGTACAAGGATGCCCACTTCCCCCATTCTTATTCAACATAGTACTAGATATTCTAGCCTGTGCAATAAAGCAAGAAAAAGCAATAAAGGGCATTCAAATTGGAAAGAAGGAAGTCAAACTATCCCTATTTGCAGATGACATGACCACACGTATATATAAAATCCTAAAGACTCCATGGGAAAATTACTAGAGCTAATAAATTCAGTAAAGTAGCAGAATACAAAATCAATATGCAAAAATCAATAGCTTTTCTATACACCTATAATGTAGTAGCTGAAGAAGAAATCAATAAAGTAAGTCCATTCACAATAGTTACAAAAAAAAAAAA
>NW_007751449.1:5842-6443 GCF_000696425.1 Galeopterus variegatus | reverse complement strand
AAAAAAAAAAATGGTTACCAGAGGGCAGGAGGAAAAGTGGTGGACTAATGGGTACAAAATTATGCTATCAGCCCTAAGTGAATCATCGTGCAGTATGTGCATGTATTGAAACAACACAGTGTCACACAAATATGTACAAGTAAATGTTAAAATATTTTTAATAAAACTTTAAAAAATTAGAGTATCAACAGCTTCCCTCCTTTGTCCTAACTAAGCTATAAGCAATATTAAAAATAAGGGCTTTTTCATGAATTTAAACTAAATCTGTAAAGCCTATCCCTATTCCTGATCCACTGACAAGAGGGGAGATTTTAAACAATCATTTCTGTACTGAGGAGTTCCCAGATAAAAGCAAGTATTTTCCTTATGAAAAATTTTCCTTATGAAAAAGCTTACATGAAAGACATACAAGACTATTAACAATATTTAACTCATCCATGAAACTTCAAAACACAATATCATCAGATGATCGCTACAACTTTCCTTTAAAGAAGTTCTCATATCCTAACGTGGTTTGACTCAATATACTGGAAGTATTAAACTTTGAAAGAAACTACTAAAGTTAGTGCTTTAAATGAAAAAAAAGCACTATGGTCAAAAG
>NW_007751449.1:0-653 GCF_000696425.1 Galeopterus variegatus | reverse complement strand
TAAAAGGATAATCCTAGCTGATATGTTTAGACTGTAAACAGATGGGGAAGGAAGTAAGGAGACCATTGAGTCTGTTGCATTAATTAAAGCAAGAGATAATGGTGGCCCAGACAAGCATAATAAAAACACAGGTAGTGAGGAGTGGTTGGAGTCTGGATTTAATTGGAAGGTTAACACAGTAGAATTTTTAATGGCTTGAGTATGGAATGTGTATGACCAAGAGAAATAGAGGATGGCTCCAAAGATTT
Organism: Galeopterus variegatus; assembly: GCF_000696425.1. Classification (NCBI taxonomy): domain Eukaryota; kingdom Metazoa; phylum Chordata; class Mammalia; order Dermoptera; family Cynocephalidae; genus Galeopterus; species Galeopterus variegatus. The sequence continues at coordinate 405 of NW_007751449.1, read as the reverse complement.
CAGTCTGAGCAGCTAGAAGGATGGATTTTCCATAATTTAAGTAAAGAAGATTCCAGATAGATAGGTTTAAGGAAAAATCAAAAATTCTGTTTTGGACATGTTAAGTTTGAAATGGGTATTAGATATCCTAGCAGAGATGTCAAGCAGAAACAAGCAGTAGAGAAGAGTCTGAAAGTTGAGAGACAGATCTCGACTGAAGATCTAAAAAATCGGGGAGATGGTCCATGTGTCTAAAGTCATAAACTGGCTGAGATTATGGAAGTCCCTCATGTACTCCAGCATGAAGAAGGTGGGAAGAAAATAGAGTGCCAGAAAGGAAAGTGAGAAGTATCGAATGAGGAAAAAGGAGAACAAAGAATATGATGAAATAGTGGCCAAGCGAAGACAATGTTTCGATAAAAAAAA
>NW_007751448.1:0-9321 GCF_000696425.1 Galeopterus variegatus | reverse complement strand
CCCACATACAGACCGGTTCCCGCTCACTGGCTGAGCGAGGCACAGGAGCAACACCGAGGGTTGCGATCCCGTTGCCGGACAGGGAAAAAAGACAAAAGCCAAAAAAAAAAAAAAAAGAACAAGGCTCTCACTGGTGAAACACCCACCTCCAGTCTAGCTTGCTGCCAGTGCCTACCAGGAGTCGTGGCCCAGCATCATGCATGCCCTGCCAAGAGCGATGCTCGAGCTCCTGGGAGCGCCCCCACCAATGGGCTGAGCTCAGGCACCTGCCAGACTCACCTTCACACAGGAGTAGATGACGGACACAAACACCACCAAGGTCAGCAGCAGGAAGCAGGCCAGGTAGAAACTCAGCATGAACACGGAGCTGGAGAAGGAGATGGGGTGAGTAGAAGCCACATCCAGGTGGAGGGCAGCAGCTGTCCTGGGCTCACCCAGCAGGAGGCTGCAGGCCCCAGTGCCAGTACTTATAGCTCCACAGGGTCTGGGGCTCTGAAAGCCCCTGAGAAGGAACCTGAGGTTGCTCTATGTCTCCAAAACTCACTGCCCATCTTTTCCACTGACTCAGTGAGAAGGGCTCGCACAGCCTTGCTGGTCCATCCAGCAGCCCTCCCCGTAACAGCCTGGCTCCTCCCCTACCCATAGCCTGCACCTTCCTGCAGTAAACAGCAGCTCATGCGGAGCCGAACAGAGAACCGGGTGACAACTGATCAATATTTTGCCTAATTCTTAGCTACCCGCAGACTTGCTTCACTTAGCTCGGAAGAACGCAGCTAAAAATCCAGCTGGTTATTCCCTCCGAGTCACTGCTCATGGGCTTGACAAATAACTGCAAAGGCTGAACATTGATTTGACAAATGGCCTTCATTTATAGAAATGCATCTGTCAGCAGCCCAGCCAGCCAGACTTTGAGAAACAGGGATGATGTGTCTCTTCAGAAGGCAGAGACCCTAAACCCTGTCCCCTTCCCACTGCCAGGCCCCACAAGTCCTGCTCAGTTTTTGCTCCCTTATTCCTAGCCAGTTCAATAAGAAAAATGCAAAGACCTCCCTCCTTTCAGAGGCAGACCACAGGTGGGAACCCTCAGACAAAAGAGCTGCAAGTGACTTCCATCCAGAACTTCCAGCTGGCCCTCCTGCGGCAGGGGCTGGCTGAGGCACAGCACACCCCACCATACCACCAGGTGGCCTTTCAAGAGAGGAAGTGTGGCCTGGAGATGCCAAGCATTTTTAGCGGTTAAAAGCCAGTGGAGGGCTTGAGGGGGCAGGCAAACATGCCAGGGAGGGCTCAAACAGAGGCTTTGTTCCAGGCTGCCGCAGAAGCCAGCACACAGCTACCTTCCACCAATGGAAGCAGGGAAAAGAATTCTCTTCGGAGGGAAGGAAAAACCTTTAAAGTAGCTTGTAAGGTTTCCCTAGAGAGGGGATGACTAGAGAATGACCTCTGTCAATGTCTTAGTCACTTGGGGCTGTGGCCAGAGAAGGGAAAGAAGCCGCTGCAGACAGCAGGTAACTGGGATGACTCAGCCCCCAAGCCATGCTGTAGAGAAAGAAAAGCGCCAAGAGGCAGGATTACGCATGTAAGTAAGGGGACTGTCACTTGGAGGGGATGGGTGCTGGTTATGTTACTTTTTTGTATGTTTAATGATCGCATAATAAAAAATAAAAATATGTACATACACATATACTATATATGTATACATATACACAAATATGCATGCATGCACACACACAAATACATATACACATACATAGGGCTATTATGTTCATCTCCTAAGCGTGACTCAAAGTGAATGACTTAACAAACACTTCATTGCCAAAGCCCACTGCCCACTTCAAAGTTTTCCTGATGGAAGCCACAGGTTCTCTCAGTGACACAGCCAGTCCTCAGAAGAGTTCAGGAGCACCTCTTTGTGAAATGCCTTCAGAACCTGAAGTCCATTCTTTGAAATACCCAGAGTAGTGGAAAACTTTTATCTTTTGAAGATATATTGGGTTTTTTTGGCAAGAACCAAAGGTCACGCAGAAACCAGCCTGGTGAATACCTGGGATGACTTGATAGGGCCACGGTGTGGGTTAAATGGGATGGAATGACAGTGCAGCGCCCAGTGAGAAGTCTCCTGCCCTGGAATGAGCACATTGCCTCCCTGGCCCAAGAGGTCACACCCCTGGTTTCCTAGTCCTACCAAGGACACCTTTGGAAACCTTTCTCCCTGTCTGAGCAGGTTGAGCCCAGACTCCCTTCTCTGCTCTCCTGAGTGACCATCCCCTCCCACTCCTGGGAGCCCCTGCAGCTGGAGGAGTGGGCCCAAGAGGGACTGGGGTACTTACTGGGGCACGATGGTGATTTGGACAAAACAGATGAAGAGGAAGACGAGAGAGGCACAGGCCACGTAGGCACCAAAGCGGTCATCCACCTGCTTGGAGTACTGAGAGGAGACACAGGGTGAGGGGCGGAGGCCCCCAGCTCCCACACACACCCAGAGCAGCCACTTGGGGCTGGTCACCTGTGCAGCCCACTCCCAGGACAGGGAAGACCTGGGAACCAGAGCTAGACTTGGATCACGAGAGACCAGTCCAAACCCACCATAGGGCGGTGCTGTTGAGAGGGGCTGGGAAGTGTGTCAAACCAGCAACTTTCTACAGGCCAGGTCACCATCAGGGTAATTCATAATGCTCGTGGCTATCATTGCTAGGCACCATCTGCATGCCGGGAAATACACTAGGTGTCCAAGGCATCATCAGCCACTCTCACAGCTGCCCGGGAAGCTGGCACAGGACTACTGTTACCTTTGCTTCAGAGACGAGCACACCGGGGCTCAGAGAGGTTCCATGACTTGTCCAAAGTCATATCCAAGGTCCTGACTCCCAGCCCCAGATCCTCCTGTGACACCAACCAGTTGCACTAATAGGGGTCGGTGCTGGCACGGTTGGTCCCCCAGAGAGAGTGATACTAAGTCAGGTCCGTGCTGGTAAACACAATAATTTCTCTTTCCACAGTCTTATTCTGCTATTAGGTTTGCCTCACTTCATGCTGACGTGAGTTCACATGAGCCCTTTTTAACTGAACACTGGGGAGACCCTGCCACCTGGTACGAAGAGAATGCCTGGACCAGGGTGTGGCTCTGGCTCTGTCACTATTTCACTGGGTGGCCTAGAGAAAGTCACCCAACCACTCTGAGCTTTAGCTTTCTCATTCACGATTTAAGGAGATGGGACACAGAGATCTTGACTGCCCCTTCCAACTTTAATACCTGGAGGTTCCAGTGTGCCAAAAGCAGCTGGGTGGCCCATTGGTAATGATGATGATAACAGCAGTAGTAGCACAAATAACGCTGACATTTATTGAACATCTGGTATACGGCTGGGACTGTTTTATATGTTTTACACATATGAACTCATTTAATCCTCACTATGATCCTATGAGGTAAGGATGTTAAATATCCCTGTTTCCTAGACAAGGAAACTGAGGCATAGAGAGGTTGAGATTTACTCCTTCTAACTAAGGAAGTCTCCCTAGAACCCCCATCTCCCAGGGCAGCACAGCATCAGAGTTGGGGAAACTGAGGCAACAAGAAGAGGCTCCTTCCCCGGTGCTGGAGACAGAGGAGGAAGTGCTCCTATTGTCTTGTCCCCTCCCCCTGGTCCTGGTTCTGCCCGGGGCCTCCTTCCCAGCCAGGGTACTGTACCTTCTTCTCCAAGTCAGGCTCCCTAAAGGTCAAGAGGAACTTGCGGACATGCTCAGATCGCAACCTGTCGATGCTCCTGGCGTCGATGGCCCGACCCAGAAACTCATCCACTTCGTCCTCAGGGTTTGCACTTTCCTGGGCATTCCTGGGGAGCAGGAGGCACAGACATGAGCCAGGAAGGCCACAAGGGGCACCATCAGAGGGCTGACTGTGCATGTCCACCTGGACTGAGCAGAGGCCCGGCAGCCGCCCACTATCAGCCCTGATCAGGAGTGGGGGAGCTGGGATTGAGACCAGGTCAGCCAGGGGCCTGAGCCCACGCTCTTAACCACACAGACTCATGGGAAGCTGCCCGAGGCTCGCACCCACCGGCTGGAGGACCTCGCTGACAATCAGGCTTTCCTGACTGTATTAATCTATTCTATTATCTTATTATAATAACACTGTGAATTATCAGTGAAGGTTTCATTGTTCTTTCCCCTACACGTAACAGTCTCTGCTCTCTTCTCTCCAGCTGTATCCTCACCCTGAAACAAAGGCCATGATCAGAAGGTGAGACTTCTGTCACAGGGACTGTGGTCCGCCTGGTTTCCGGCTCAGCCACTCTTGGGAAGCAGGCTTCATAATCTCTGGGTGCTGGACCTAAAAACCCTATTTCTCAGGGGGAGCCCAGTCCTTGAGGGGAATTTCTGATGGTCCGAGAACTGGGAGGTGGAGGAGGAGGGCACTCCCTCCAGGCGCTGCTGACCACCGTGCAAGGTCTGCACTTTCCTAAGGGAGCCGCACGCGTGTGTGCAGAGTGCGTGCCTGGGTGTGTGGCTGTGCACGCGTGTGTGGAGTGGGGATAAAACGGGCAGTGCTGAGGCCCAGCCCTTCCACCGGGTGGCCAGGACCTGGCTGTCCTGGCCTGTCTGGGGCTGCGGCTGACCACCTGCCGGCCATCGTGGGCTCTGTTCACTCTCAGCGAAGACTGGGATCACTTCCACGGAGCATGTGGAAACTGAGCACAAGACAGATGCGGTGATATCCCGCAGACAGAGGGAGCAGGAATAAAGAAGGGCATATTACTCACTTGTCCTTGGGGTCTTCAAAGCCCTAAACAGAAGGATGGAGAGAGAAAGAGAGGAGTATGAGAAAAGAGAGAACCGAAAACACGAAGGCCGCCAGCGCTGGGGCTGTGAGAAGCTGCGCTGATTTTCTCTCTACAGTCTACCCAAGGGCTTGGACATAGAGACTGTCGCTCAGTAGTTCCCTCCTTCATCTGGCAAATGCAGCTGGGTTCCTCCTCAGGAACAGGTTCTGTGCTAGCTGCTGGGAGGCACTGGGACTCCATTTCATCCCCTCCTGTCCCTATGTTCCTTCCCATATTCCCCGAAACCTCTTCCCCCCTCCTCCTGGGCCCTGGGCTCAGAGGGTCCCGTTCCAATTCTGCCACTTGCTCAGATGAAAACAGGAAATTACTCAGCTGCTCAGCCCCCTTCCTGTGTACACACTCATGCACACTCACTCCCCCACCTGCCCCCAACACACAGAGCACACAGAAAACCTATGGGAGTTCACAAATTTTGCACTTAAAAAATTAAACTCCAGTTACCTGCAACAGCCTTTTTGCTATCAGAGAACCAGTGTATTCTTGTAAGGCCAGAGGTGGTTGGGGACGCAGCAGGTAAGGAGCTGCCTGCCATGGGTCTGACTACTGTTCTGTTCATTTCCACAGGGCAGAGGTGAGAGTGGGAGGGGTCCTTATTGACAGTCAAACTCAAAGCTCTATTTAGCATTAATCTATGAATTTCCACAAAATGAGACATGTGTGTTGGGGTCTGACCTGTTGTAGCAGAACGGAGGGTTCCCTACAATGGGAAGGGGTTGGATCCAAGGAGGATTTGGAGGAGGTGACAAGCAGCCCCAGGACTTGCAGTTTCAGATAAGGCTCAGGTTGCCAGGACAAGGACACAGGATGACCCGCCATCTCTGTGACCCAGCATGGAGCACTCTGCTGGGCCAACAGGGAGCTTGGCAAATGCTGGGTGATCCATTCCCACTGAGGACATGGTTTGAAAATACAAAAAGAGAGATTTCTGTTTTTCTCCATGAGCTGCCAGGTCCATGCAGCATCAAGGCGCTCTGTCTCTGCTCTAGCCCCAGCTGAGGGCCTCTAGGAGCCTCGGCAGCCTTCAGTGGCACATCCACGCCACCAGCCATGGGCTCTGAGCTCCTCCCAGGCTGCCCGCACTGGCCCAGGAGGGCCTGTCTGTTGTCTTCTCCTTCTCCTGTGAGAATTGCCGGGCCCTCACTCCAGCCTGCAGGACCCAGCTCACTTCACCATCCCAGCCCTGGGCTGCAGGAGTGGGTGTCACCCAATTCTAACACAGTGGACGCCATGGTGGTGTGGGGAGCTCAGCATCAGGTTGGGGTGGTGAATTGTAATGGTCACTAAATACATGGGTCCATAAGCCATGGCAGGGGGGTCACTAAGAACCCAGTCCTGCAGACTGTGTGCAAACACCCCCCCTTCCTAGTTCTAGGACAACAGTCACTTAACCTCCACCAGCCTGCTTGTCTGCTGCTGACCCCCCCACTCCGGGGGAGAGGTGTAGAGCTTTCCTGGGCATGCTCCACTGTCAACCTTTTCATTAACAGATAACCTTAAAGACCTGACAACACTCGTGCCTAAGCACAAACCAGCACAGCTCATCACTGTTTTAAAAGCTGAGTAAAATTTGAGAAAAGACTGAAAAAGAATAAACTGCTGACTAAGACTACTATCTTCTAACTGCTCTCAGCCTCTGTTTCACTGAATTCCCAGCTCAGCCTCATCTTCAGTGGACTGCTGTTAAGTCAAGGCAAAAGTTGTCTTGTTGCATTTTGGGTGAGTTTAACCCAACGCCAATGGCCTGCACAGCAGCCACTGGAGCCTGTCTGCATCCCCAGCCTGGAGACTCAGGCAGACAGGCTGTGTGGGGCCAGGAGGCTGCACCGTGATGCCAGCCCCCATGACACTGTGCCCACCCAGGTGGGAGCCTCCTGCCCACGGGCTGCTGCAGAGGCCAGAGGGCCCTGTTCCTCCACACACTTTTCCTTCCCTGCAGCCTCCTCATTCTGAAACTGTCCCTTCCCCAGTTATAGCCCTTACTGATAATTCTTCCAAGGTTCCTTGTCCTAACAGCGATTAATACATCTGCCAAGCCAGTACTTACAGTCCAAACTGCCTCCCTTAACAGCTGAAATAATAAAGGTGCCACTTACACCAAATATCACGAAAAAACAACTTTCCAAGAATTTTGAACAGACAGTGACTTACCAGCACGCCCCTTTCCTGCTTGCTGGAGGCTGCCTTCTCCTTCCTCTCCCCTCTCTTCCCCCCTCTCCAGCAGCTCCAGCACCCCCCACTCCCTCCCTCCCTTCTGTCCTGTGCTAGTCCTGCTCTCCCCTCCCCCTCCTCTGCCCCCTTCCTCCCCTCTTGACCATCCTGGTCATGCAGTACAAAGTCTGCAGGACATTAAAGGGCTGGGGTGACAACAGGAGGGGCAGCCAACTGCTTTTTGCTTTGGGAAAGGCCCCTGGGGGAGGGAGAGTGCTGGCCTGAGCCCTTGGTGTCACTGACCAGGTCTATGAACGTCCAAGTCCAGAGCCCTGGGGAAGACCAGGCCTCTCCCACAGGCCTGCTCATCACATTGGTACACCTTGAGCTGCTGCTTTACCATCAACATTTAAAATGAAGGTCTTGACTCAATTTGTATTTTTCTTCCTGTGCATTTCCTTAAAACTGTGTATTTACTACTTGTTAGCTGGCAGGGAGCAGAGTGACCAGGTCCCTGGCCTATCCCCCTTCAGGCCCTGGCTCTTGTCCAGTAACTCAAATGGATTCCCACAGAGTCTGTCTCATCCCTTCTGCTGCAAGCTAAACCTATACTCTGCTCAACAGACCCCAAACTCAGGGATTCCACTGCACATACCCAACCTTATTCACAAGGGGGTCACACACACACACACACACACGCACTCTCGTGTACGCTAACACACACGGTTCCTGCAGCGTCCCTCCTCAGCCCTCCCTCAGTGTGAGTGATCCCCACCTGGGAACCAGGTGCCCTTGGGCTAAGCAGCGTGCCCCAGAGGCAGAAACCAAGCTCTCAGACAGCAAGAGCGAGAACGCTGCTGCTGTGACTTGGCTTCTCGTCGTCCCTCTTCCTCTTCTTCCCACCTGAATCCACCTTTCTGTCATTGCTGCAAAAGCCCATGTGGTGCATCCTGAATTTGCCTGTCCCTGGTGTGTGCAGTGATGGCTGGGGGTGTCTGACCTAGGGCAGGCAGGGTCCCCTTGAGGTGGAGGTGACACTCCTGCCATGCCGCCTCCACTCATTCAGCCCTCACGCTCCTGCTGGAAGGTTGGAGTTAGCAGGGGTGCTTCTCAGCACAGAGGGCAAAGGGATCATCCTGGCACTTGTCAGAACTGGAATGGTGTCTGAGCGACTGAGCCAAAAGATGTGGCTTCAGTTGCCTGGGAATGAAGGAGGTGCTGGCAGGGGTCTGGCACACTGGTGCCCACCCAACTCCCCAAGGCCTCACCAGACAGTGCCAAGAGACTGCTGGAAGCTTTGCCGAACCCTGAGACTAGCCAGACGGGCCTGCTTCAGACTCTGCCAGCAAGCTCTGCCCAGAGGGAGGGAGGAGGGGACTCACCGCTCTTTTCCAGAGCCAAATTCCGCATGCCATGAGACAGTGGGGCTCATGGAAAGGGCCCAGGCCAGAAGTCAGGTGCTCTGGCTCCTAGTCCAAAGTTGCACCCCACTCCCATTTCCTTCTGTGGCTTTGCGGATTCCCTCAGGCAGCAGGAGGGCCCCAGCCCTGTAGAGTGCTGCCACACATCACCCTGCCAGCCACTCACCATCCGCTTCATCTCCTTGGACACCTGGTTGCCGCCCAGGTGGTTGTAGAAGGGGCGCTCAGCCCCCCAGTGTGGTGGGTTGTGCCCAATGGAGTTGGTTCTCTGGCGGTTCATCTTGGCGATCATGGCCTTCTCTTCTTTCTGGGAGAGCAACATAGATGTGTCAGCCTGTGAGCAGGGACATTGGAGGAGCCCAAGTGGGGAACTCCCCATTCTGCCTAGAAACAGGGTACCTGGCGAGGTAAGGGGCCAAGTCAGCTGTCCTCTCTTCTCTGCACAGCCCTAGAGCCCAGAAGTCTGAAGAGGTCCTAGAATCCCCAAAGCAAGCCTCCTAGATCCCTCTAAACTCCCTAAGGTCAGCCCTGGCTGGCCCAGGTGGGAGCAGAAGATACTGAGAGCTGGTTTTGTGAGAAAACAGAGGGCGTGGGAACTTGTTATTTGCGAGGAATTCTCCTTACAAGTTTGACCACAAGATTCTATCCCTGGCACCTCTCAAAACTGATGTTCAGGTCACTGCAGCTCTCTCCGGGGTCTGAGGACGTACGGAATTAGAGCGAGGAAACAGCGCGATCCTGAGAGCTGTGTGCTGTGATACCAGAGTATTGACTGCATTTCCAAGAGCAACAAAGGACGAATAAATCTTTCAACAACGATCCTACATCGACAAACAAGCGGCAGCGGGTTCGAGGTTTTGGGGCCGACACTGAAGAGGTCTCCTGAGAGCGCCCAAGCCCGGCCGCGGGAA
>NW_007751447.1:6610-9321 GCF_000696425.1 Galeopterus variegatus | reverse complement strand
TGGTTTTCAGATATGCTTCACATAGTTATGTTGTAAGAAAAATCCAAAGGGCTGTTGTCCTAAATCTTTATACATTATTGGAGTAAAAGCAATACATCTGTGTAAAAGCAAACACCAAAGCATCTTACATGAAGGGCAGAGTAGTTTCTCTCTCCTTGGCATAGCTCTCTCTTTGGCATAGGCCAGTATAGCCCTGATGCTGAGAAGGCTCCGGAACATGGATCTACTCTGAATCTCTGCCTGAGGAGCCAGGGAGACTATGATGCAGGTAGACTGTTGGTGCCACCTAGCAGAAGTGTGTTCATTCTTGAGCCTTTCTGTCGATTCACTTAAAATACTGTAAATGAGGTACTTACCAGAGCCAACTATATCAACTGGCTGGTGAGAGCTGGAATAGCTGGTGTTGAATATAAGTAAAATGACTGAAAAATCCAGCACTCAGCCTGTCTTTGTCTGGCCAGCTGAGGGTGTCTGAATTCAGATTAGAGCTGTTTTAGGCCACATTTTAGGGAAGAATCTTTTCTCGTTGGAGCCCAAACTAAAAAGATATCGTTATTTATGCCAAAACCCAGAAACCTGGATTCCTTTTGGCCATAATTTAATGTCTCAAGAATGGCTGATTAATCATTTTGTTTTCAATAATGTCAGATGGCATAATAGTCAATTGATTAAAAATAGACCATACCAAATAGCGGTTATTGTTTCTTTGATCATGCGCCTTAGCATGATTCAGTGGGGCATACTGAGATAACATTCTAGCAGCTTGGCATTACATGCAAGGCTGCTGTACCCTGAAACAAGTAATTTTAATAGTAAAACCTCACTATTATTGGGAAGATCTGTGATGGGACACTTTTAACAAACTCCTTTTTCTTCCTTCCACAAGAGAAGACTGTGATTCAGATTCAGTCCTGGCAGGTGTAATATGGGAATAGGGTTGGAAGCAGACCTAAACAAAATCTTGCTATTTGTGATATCTGTCTTTGGTGCTTGTTGGAAACTGACCTAAACCATTCCACCATGCGCAACTATTTGAGTCGATTTGGTAAATATGCAACCACAAATAGTTAGAGATTGGGAGAGCTACAGTTCTCCTTTGATACAACCTTGACACTGGGTGTGAAAGCAGGTCACAAACTGAGTTGTGCTACATGTAGAAGTGTGCACTCAATGAATGTTTCATTTAGTAAGCAAATCCAGAATAGTCACACGTCCTGTTCTGTAAGCTCAGTAAACCCCGAGTTCTCTGTCCTTTTAAGTGCTCCTCTATACTTTGTATGAAATCTTCTTCTGGGGGCAGACAAGACATTATTCTAGAGGCTGACCCAGTTATACATATTGTCAGCTTTCAGCAGCTGGTACCCTCCAGGTCACTGAGTAAACACAGGATGGTTTCAGAGTCAGGCTCTGGGCAACTTTGAAGGGTGGAGGGTGAAGTATGCACAGGGTTCTTATACCCTCTTCTGCTAAGGACAGGGATTTTGCCTCTGCAATACCAAGCAATCCTCATATCTGAAGTACTACTGATTTCACCGAAGAAAACCTTTGTAATACCTTACCAATTTTAATACAATAGATTAACCACATATATCTAGTTTTCATTGCAGAGAAAAGTAGCTGACGTATTTATGGTTTCCACCTGTGGAGTTTAATCTTTTGATCAAATATTAGTTAACTACATGAATTATACATGCACGACACGAGCCACTGCCCAGCCCTTGGATGAGAATCAGAACTAACATGCTCCTTCTCCTTATGAATATAGTTTATTTTTATTAATTTAATGTTTAAAATACTGTAAATGAAAATTAAACATGTTCAACCATAAACTCACAGTCCAACCAAAGAAATTATTTTCAGTTTTTTTGTCTTCCTTCCAAACTTGATGAATATACATTTGCATGATTTAGATATTGTTTAATCATAGGCCACACACAGTTTCGAATTCTAACTTTTTCAGATACACCTCTGCCTCCTTTACCCGTGGTTCCTCTTTCCCCATTTTAATGTCTCTTTTGTTCCCCATGTGCTGTTTCTCTCTATATTCTATTCTCTTGTGATAGTCCATTTTGTGGATAAAATAGACATATACTAAAAACTTAACAAGTCATCTATCCCAGACATATACAGAGTTTTAAAAAGAGACCCATAGAAGAGGTCAGTGAAGCCTCTTTGTGTGTGTGTGTGAGTGGGTGTGTGTGTTCATGTGAGCATGTGCATGTGCCTAAGAACTGAGTAACATGTATGGGAGATTGTATCACCTAGGAATTCTGTCTGCTGGTTGCAGGTAAAAGAAGTAAGGAGGTAGAAAGTCCAGAGCGGTTTTGCCATCTTCTGTACCACTAGGGAACCAATCTCCTCCCACCTTTCTGTTTTGATATTCTAAACCGGAGGCTGACGTTCTTAATCTTGGGGCCCAAGATGGCTGTTGTATCTCTAGCCAGCTCATTTGTGTTCAAGCAAAGAGGAAGGGAGGAAGTAAAAAGAGGTCTTTAAGCGGATGTCTATTCCCATTTTTAGCATATTTTCATGTCTCACCAATATAAATCACTAGTTAGAAATTCATCTCAGAAAAGGCTAGGTAGTTTGCAATATTTCAGCTTGGGCACTTCACTGCCTCAAACAAATCCAGGACCCTGTTACCATGGAAGAAGTGCAGATAGATGCTGGATGGGCAGGTAGTGGTTTCTGCAGCAGTGGCCACTTCAGCT
>NW_007751447.1:0-1003 GCF_000696425.1 Galeopterus variegatus | reverse complement strand
GACACTGAGGGTTGCGGTCCGTTGCCGGACACAAAAAAAGACAAAAAGGAAAAAAAATAAAAAAAATAAAAAAAAAAAAGCTTGGTTTGGTTTTCCTCAGAGTTGTTGAATCTTTGTTCTGAGTATAAAAGTTCATTCAGGAAAAATAAAATTAAAGTGTGTGTGTGTTCTTCCATTCATCTGTGGAGCTGCAACATTGCTGTTTTATCAGATTTGACATCATTCCTCAATCAACCAAGAGCAGGGAAAAAAGGGAGAAGAGAAGATAAGAGAAAGAGGACATTGAAACAATATTAAACCTAAGAGAGAATTTGTAGAAAGAGCAATTGGAAGGTGAATTTGAAGTGGATGCTGGTAAGCTAAACAGCTTCAGAGCTTTCGAAATTTACTCTCAGCTGGTGGAACTCTTCCTCTTCTGAAGGCCTATTTGAGTAGCTAACTACCTAGCTGGCAGCAACGTGGACTCATAACTAACACTGCATTTAAGACATGTGGTATTTGTGTGTGCGTGTTCTCACAGCTTTTTTCCTTTCTGTCTTTATAGCACTTTTTTTTACAGCCACAAACTGATTTATCATGAGTGATCAGAATGCATCGTCTGTCCACTAGCCTAGAAAGGACAACATAAGGGCTGAAGTTGGTCTGTGTATCGTATGCAACAGAGAACGGGGCGACTTTGGCCTCTCTTTGCTGGGATGACAGGCCCCTGTATGATGCTCTGAAACCTCTAGGTCTTATTCCAGCAGTTGTTTATATTCTAGACCTGGAATTGTAACACAGAACATCAAAGACTACTTTCACCAGCATCTGTTTCTTGTTGAGTGTTTTGGGTAGAGGATGACAAATAAATTATGAGAATTTACACAAAGTATAGAGATTTCTTCTCACACATCTGAAAAATCCAAGTGAGGATAAAATAAAACTTTTCTTATTCCTGTGGAGAATGAATTATTTTTCTACCTCATAAATCTAGGTTAAATGTGGAAGTTTATCTTTAACTCCA
>NW_007751446.1:7226-9321 GCF_000696425.1 Galeopterus variegatus | reverse complement strand
CGCCCTCCATTCCCTCTGCCCCTTGTGGACTCACTCCCCGTCCCCACACCCTCTGCCTCCCCCGCAGCCCCCTACTCCCTCCCCGCCCCCGGCATCTCTCACCAGCCTCCTCCCCGCAAAGCCCTCAGTGCCCTTCAAGAAGCGACTGCAGGACCTGGAGGTGCAGCAGGAGTCAGCCGCGTCCTGGTGCGAGGGGCTGCAGCCCCTCATGGAGGCCGCACTGTACAAGGAGGAGACTGGGCTGCCAGCGAGCGCCAAAGATGAGTTCACGGGCCCAGGTGGGAGGACATGGAGCAGGGCCACGAGTGGACACAGAGCAGGGATGTGGGTGGATGTGGCTCAGGGCCACAAGTGGACACAGCCTAGCACCCCGAGTGGATACAGTCCAGGGCCGGGGTTAACATGGCCCAGGGCCTCAGGTGGACACAGCTCAAGGCCTCGAGTGCATAGAGTGTACATAGCCCAGGGCTCCAAGTGGACATGGTTTGGGTCCTCGAGTGGGCACAGCTCAGGACCTCAAGTGGATGTGGCTCGGGGCCCTGAGTGGACATGGCTGACGGCCCTCAGTGGATGTGGCTCAGGGTCTGGAGCAGACCAGGGCAGGTGGACCTGGTGTCCTTGGTTCCAGCTCTGCCCTCTCTCTCTGCAGACATCATGTGGTCACTGGAGCCCAAGGAGGCACATGAGCTGCAGTCGGTGGTCCTGTCCTGTGACTTCAGGGTTCTCCCCAAGGCCGTGCAGGGGTCCAAGGATGATGTGACTCTGACCCCATCTGACAAGCTCAAGATTATGCTGGGGATCCAGACAGCTAAGCTGCGTGTCCCCTGGCTCACGCCCGCCAATGCCAGCATTTACGGGTGCCATGCAGGCCATGCCCAGAGCATTGCCAAGGTCATTGTGGAAGTCAGGGAGCCATGGGGGTTGCTTGGGGCCACAGAGGAGAGCCAGGTCTTCTTCTCATGTGAGCTGTCCCATGAGGATGAGTGGATTCTCAATAGGACACCCCTGTCTAATGACAGTTTCTGCAAGATCATCCCTGAGGGCCGCTGCCACAGGCTGGTGTGAAGAGTGTCTGGTGGTCAGAGGCCTCCTCACACAAAGTGTCAGCCTCTGCGTGCATGGTGGTCAGAGGTGAGCTGTCCCTGTGGGGTCTGCAGGCTTCCCCCACCAGCCACACCCTCCCCCCGACAAAGGTGCCGGATGATGTGTCCACTGAGGAGCAAGGCACTCTGGCCCTGTAGTGTGAGGTCTCAGAGCCCAAGGCCCATGCGGTGTGGTGCAAGGATGGCGTGGAGCTGGGCCACAGTGGCAAGTATGACTTCCTGCACACAGCAGGCATCTGGGAGTCTCATGGTGCATGACCTGAGTCATAAGGATGCTGGTCTGTACACCTGCCACATGGGCACCAAGGAGACCCAGGCCCATATCAGCACGCGTCGTGCATGGTCATGTTGGCCAGAGCTAGGGGAGTGTAGTGGATTGGATTATGTCTCCCCCAAATTCACTGAAACTTGAATTGTGTCCCCCAAGTTTTATGTATTAGGAACTTAGCTTCCACTGTGACTGTTAAGAGGGTAGGAAATCCTATCATGGTAATCAAAAGGTGGAGCCTTGAAGAGGAGATTGGACTGCAGGACCGTGCAGTAGTGAGTGGATTAAGAATGGTGGTCAGGGGCGCGGCTCTGAGGGCTTTAAAAGAAGGGGAGGAGAGTCTGTCTGTCCCTCTGCTCTCGCTCTCTCTGCTCTCTCCACTAGGCCACTTTTTACAAAGTGATACCCTGTCATCACCCTGTCGTTTCTTTAGCACCAAAGAAAGCCTTCACTAGATGTGTTCCCTGGACTTTGGACTTTGCAGCCTCAGAAACTGTGAGCAATACATTTTGTTCCCTTACAAGTCGTCCAGTTCTGTGTATTTTGTTATAAGCAACAGAAAGAGACTAATACAGGGAGAGTGGGGGTACTGAGGTCGGGTGCTCCTCCTCCATGCCAGGTGGCCCACCCTGCTCTCCAAAACCAATGGGCTGCTCTGCAGACCCAGGAGAGGTCAGGGAGCCTCCTGGAGGAGCTGGGGGGATAAGAGGCCCAGGTGTCAAGC
>NW_007751446.1:5841-6720 GCF_000696425.1 Galeopterus variegatus | reverse complement strand
GGGGCCAGAGATGTTTGCTTTGCACCACAGCAGAAACCAGGTGTGCGGGTACAGGGGAGATATGAGGGGAGCCTCATGGAGGTGGTGGGAGGGAGAATCTGAGCTGCTGGGCAGGGGAAGCCTGGGAAGGGTTCCCAGGCCAAGGGCACAGCTTACTACAGCAGCAGGGCCTGTGGGTGGGCCACACTCCTGTGCTTCATGGAGCCTCAGAGAGGCCCAAAGGTTACCAGGCTGGCAGGTGGAGCCATCACTCAATCCAGCCATGTTGCTTCAGAGGCTCAGGTCCCCTGGAGCACATCCCTCTCCACCAGGGCCACATTCCCTGACTGCAGGGCAGCTGCGTGGCCTCCCGTGAATGGCTTCTGTCTGGGTCCAGCTACCTGTGCTCCTGGTCTCAATTTCTAATGCATTCTTTTCTGCTCAGTGTGTGGTACATTTGGCCTACACTCTCGGGACCTCGTGGAGGGTCCAGGACAGCCGCGCTGGTTTGTGCAGAGATGGGGAGGGGATGGTGGCAGAGTGAGCTGGTCCTCGGCTGGACTCCCCCTAGAGAGGAGGAGGCCGCTTCATTCAGGTCTCTATCCTTCCTCTCCTGGAGGGGATGAGTGAGGCACAGCTGTGAGTGTAGCCCACAGCCATTGGTCATCCCAACACCAGGCATAGCCAGCTGGAGGCCAAGTGGTGTGGTCCAGGGCAGTGCTTCTCTCTCAGACAGGCATCTGTGGGCCACTGGCATGACGGGTCTCTCATGGTCCACAGACAATGTTCTTTTGTGGGAAGAACATGCCCAGGGCATCTCTAGTCTGCCATCTTCCCACAATCCTCTCTCTAAATCCAGTACCAGCTTTCTGACTCCCCAAACTCATGCTCAGTCCAAAC
>NW_007751446.1:0-654 GCF_000696425.1 Galeopterus variegatus | reverse complement strand
AGTCCCCACAGGGGCCAGAGATGTTTGCTTTGCACCACAGCAGAAACCAGGTGTGCGGGTAGAGGGGAGATATCAGGGGAGCTTCATGGAGGTGGTGGGAGGGAGAATCTGAGCTGCTGGGCAGGGGCAGCCTGGGAAGGGTTCCCAGGCCAAGGGCGCAGCTTACTATAGCAGCAGGGGGCTGTGGGTGGGCCACACTCCTGTGCTTCATGGAGCCTCAGAGAGGCCCAAAGGTCACCAGGCTGGCAGGGGGAGCCATCACTCAATCCAGCCATGCTGCTTCAGAGGCTCAGGTCCCCTGGAGCACATCCCTCTCCACCAGGGCCACATTCCCTGACTGCAGGGCAGCTGCCTGGCCTCCTGTGAGTGGCTTCTGTCTGGGTCCAGCCACCTGTGCTCCTGGTCACAATTTCTAATGCATTCTTTTCTGCTCAGTGTGTGGTACAGTTGGCCTACACTCTCGGGATCTTGTGGAGGGTCCAGGAGAGCCTCGCTGGTTTGTGCAGAGATGGGGAGGAGATGGTGGCATAGTGAGCTGGTCCTTGGCTGGACTCCCCCTAGAGAGGAGGAGGCCCCCTTCATTCAGGTCTCTGTCCTTCCTCTCCTGGAGGGGATGAGCGAGGGACAGCTGTGAGTGTAGCCCACAGCCATTGG
>NW_007751445.1:0-9322 GCF_000696425.1 Galeopterus variegatus | reverse complement strand
AGGAGTTTCCAGCGGCCCAGCACATACCCGCTTTATTCTTCGCTGCATAAGCAGTTCTTTTTGTTTGTTTGTTTGTTTTTGTCCTTTTTGAGACTGGCTGCACCGCGCTCAGCCAGTGAGCGCTGTGAGCGCACCGGTCATCCCTATATAGGATCCGAACCCAGGCGGGACAGCGCTGCACTCTCCCGAGTGCGCCACGGGCTCAGCCCTGCACACGCAGTTCTAAACATGGTATTCGGCGTGGAGTACGTGCTCAATAAACATTTATACAATGAATGTTGAATGAGCAAAAAACCCCAAAACCTTCTCCTGCAGGAGTTTATCATCTGGCTGAAATGGCAGGTCGGTTCAGTAACCCACAAAGCAAGACGTCTGTGCCCAGGCGTAAAAACAACTGGGCGCGTGGGGTGTGTGGGAACTTGAGGACGCGGGCTCCGGCCCTGTGAGCTGACAGAGGGCTGCTGCGGGTGTCCTCCACCAGGGCAGCGGCCCAGTTGTGCATTTGAACTGCATTCAGCTCAGCACGCCTCTGTGCAGGGTGCAGGTCTGGGTGCAGAAGACAGAGAGGTTAATCAGGCCCTCTGTTCCTGGAGCTGCTGTTCTAGGGCCTTTCCAACTTCAATGCGTGTCAGAAGCCCTGGAAGAATGGTTAGGTGCTTATTCCCAGGCCTGAACTCAGAGATTCCGATTTGCATTTCAAGCAAATTTCAGAGGTAAATTCTGATGTGCGGAGGGGGGTTCATGGACCTCACTTTAAGAAACACCAGATGGGGTGGACAAAGAACCTAATGTGTTGTTCCTGAAAATTTTCAGTATTTGGCAAATGAATGGCAATCCTTGGGTGAATTTTGAGAATCACCTTGAAAGGGAATTTTTTATATTCGTTTTATAGATAAGGCGAATGCAAAAGATGAGTGCATATTTTTAAGACTCTTTTTAAGACTGATGCTGTTTATAAAATATTATTTTTACATTTCTGTGACAGTAAAAATGGTCTTGATTATAGGTGGTGCAATTGTATTTGTTTTCTTTTGCTAGTATTGCAAATAAAAATGTATTGAAGATGAAAATATATGGAGATTGTGGAGAAAAAACATTCTGCCATGTGAGATGAATTGTTTTCTTGGAGGGTGGGGGTGGGGAGGCGGGAGATCTTTAGATATCTAATATCAAGTTTTATTTATTTATTTTTGTTTCCTACTCCCTGCTGTCTTTATAAAAACTATTTTGACTTAAATGGTGATGTGAGGCATAATGTAATAAAACAAATTAATTACATCTTTCATCAAAACTTTAAAAGCTTTCTTATTAACACCATCTTATACTGAAATTATTTCTAGCATTTTTTTGATCATCTTTCAGTTTCTTTGTAAGCAACATTTTAGGATTAACCAAAAGTGTTTACAGTTTTTCAAATTAGGTTAACAATTTTTTTTTTAATGTGCCTTGCCTGAAGTTTTTAACCACAGTTAAATCATAATGTCTCATGACACATGCCTTTTTAGGAGTACACCTCTGATAAGATTTTAAATAAAAAGTAGCTGCCAGGGCTACAAACAGAGCAGCTTACTTCTCAGTACTCCAAAGACTGAAACAGGTTTTTTGACTTTGAATCTACTTTTTAAAAAGATAATTGAACAGAAGCAGAATAAAAGGCTTTCCAAGTTTTATTATAGTATATTACATAGCTCAAAATAAAAGGGAGAAAGGACAGCTATTCTGGTAAATGAAGCCCTGGCAAGGGGGGGACCCCCACCCCCGCAATTGCTAACGCCCACACCCCCCAAGCCTCATCCTCATGAAAATGAATCAACCAACCAAAAGAACCCAGATTTTGAATCACAGAGCATCAGCATTGTTTATAACCATATTTAAATTAATCACAAATTCTCAAATTACAAAGAGGAATTAAATGATAGCTCAATTAATAGCTTTGTCTGCATTATGCTAAACAATGGGTTTTATTAATTTTTCTAAACTGAATTTATTTTTAAACTGGTTTTTGTGCTATGGATAACTAGCCCTTTTTTTTTTTTAAATAAGAGAATTTACAGAGCCCTGAAGATTATAGTTTCCTTCTTTTAAAATTAGTAATTCTCTTACCACATTTAAAGTAAACTGAATGATTTAAAAACCGAATGTTCAGTTTATTGTTTTATGCTTGTGCATGATAAGAAGGTTGCTTTTTTATTATTTGGAGTAGTGCTTATAGGTTAAGAGAAACTTAAAATAGAGGACTAGATGTATCTTTAGGGGGGCACAATTTTACAGCAAATTTTCTAAAAATGATTTCTGTGAGAGAAATCTTTAGATGTGCTTAGATGTGCTATTTTGTGGATATACTGTAAATTCAACTGGGTAGAGAGTATTCTAAACAATTTCTGATTTTCAGTTTGATTTCCTCATTTTATTTTATAGATGACCACTGAAAAACTACAGAACAAGATTCGATTTAATTTCCATTTAGACACTTCCCAAAAAGACTCAGGGAAGTGAGCAAAGGTCAAGTTTTGAGACCTTTCTCTTTCCTGTGTATTCTCAGAGTGTGGACATTTATAAAAAAGACCCAGCACATGTTATATTTAAATAGAAAAATGATTTTTAACATCAAATGTATAGATTTCTATAGACTTTCTGATGTTCACATAATGAGTAAATACTAAAGAAATTAGGCACAACTACACACAAACAGGCACACAAAGAGGACTGACCCAGAGCAGAGTCACGGGCAGTAAACAGTGACCCAAACTGAACTGATAAAGTGCAAGTGTATGAAGGCTGTGCCTCCTGGGAGCAGCCACAGTTACACCAGATTCGGTAACAGGACACAGGCGAAGGTCCCTTCTGCCTTGTGTTGCACTGGGAGTCCAAGAAGGTTTGGCAAGGAGACCCTAAAGTCCTGTCCAGAGAATACAAAATCATCACCCGTGGAGCTTAATTCTGAATTTCCGGCCCAGACAAAACTCCGATTAAATTCAATGAGTGTTTCTCATTTTAGAAAACTATGCATGTGCGTGCTGTGTTCTTTTCTTAGATAAAAACATACCCACAGCTCCTTCCATACAAAATGAAACCAAACACATTTAGAACACATGTAAGCCATTTCTCTATAGGAAAGGCCATTTGTGGTTAACACAGAAAGTATTTATGGTTTCACTGTTAATTGTGGTTTCTTTGTATTAGCCAAAAAAGGTAGCATTTTTCGTGGTAGGAATAGTATGAAAGCAATAGTCTTTCTAAAACATGTCCCCTTTTTCTGGGGCATGAGGAAGTAACTGAATTTATGATATCTTCTAAACACCAAAGGAGTACATGCGATCTTAAATTGTGTTTTCAATTTAAATACAAGTTTATTCAAAATTGTCTTAATTGTACTCTGGTACATTGCCACAAGTCAAGGCTGTATAATCAACATCATATAATATTTAAGGCTTAGGCACATTTTATATTTTATTTGTATTGGTTATCTAAGGATATTAAAATTTCTTTCTGAACCAATGCTATTTTTGGAAGTAGTTAATTCAATTTCTTTTTTAAATTGTTGATTTTACAAGTTGTTAATTCATTTGCCCAAATCAATGAGCTGGCTTGTCTGATTGCTTTCTTCCTTTCTTTTTCCTTTCTGTCTGTCTTTCTTTCTTCTCTGATCTTTCATCCTTTCTTCTTTTCCTTTTTTTGAATTAAAAATTAAAGAATCATTATAGTGTTGAAAGAAATATTTTATTTCATATTACTACAAGTATAATTTTAAATTGCATTTTGGCGAGGATTCTATAAAGTGGTTGAGTAAATTCAAAAGATTAATTAAGTATGAAAAGAGCCAGATCCACTAATTTGAACGTACATTTGTAGAGCCCATACACTAATGTTTTTTTCCACAGGCATTTCCTCCAGTGCTGCATTTTAACATCTGAATGCATCTCATATATATTATTACAAGGTGGAAAGAAGAGACAGTTGTGATTATTAGGTCAATAACCAGAACTTAGGAAGATTAATGTATCAAGCAATATTTCTTTATGCTAGCTTTTATTTCCTAAAAGAAAGAATATATTTTATAATTTTGTTATTATGAAATTTTAAAAAATTTAGGAGAAACAATATACATAAATATTAGATTATCTTATTAAATTCCATAAGAAAAACAAGTCTTCAAACCATGACCCTAATTGCCTCCTTCCAAGTGTGAAAAGCATTCTTTACGAAAATGTTTGAAAGTATAATTTATCAATTTAATCACATACATTTATGTATATCTCACGAATGTATGTGAAATTGAGTTTAAATGAACATTTTATGATGCTAAATGTAGTTTTCCAAAGATCTGCATTTATTCAAAGATCATGTAAAAGGCTGTTAACTTAGATAAATACTATTGTGTCCATTGCTAAGCACTTATGTAATTCTGGGTTTTAATTTAATAGTTGCAGACACCAAATACATTGGTACATTTAAATTGCACTAATATTAGTATTCAGAATCTTTCTAATAAAAATTTTTAAGGTTTGGTATATATTTTGCCTCTCCTTTCTCTTCCAAATGGGAAATTAAGCTGGAATATGTTATTACATATGGAATTTATTAACTTTGATTAGCTGATATGTTATAAAACTTTCTGCCTCTCAAATATTATTGTAATATGCTTTATACAGTGTATAATATTAAATATTAGTGTAGTAATATATTTTGACATTTATGTGTAACTTTATACATTATTTAAAAATTTATTGATAACCATAGGATAAGTTTTTCATGTCTTCTTGTGATTTTTCTTTTGAAAATCAACATTTTAAGTGATAACGTTCATAGAAAGCAAGTTCTACTCTGGAGTCTTTAAGAAAGGAATAAAACCTCAAACTACAAGTCATATAACTTCCTTTTAATAAATATGTCGCATTTTCATTTTATGTTACTAACATCAGATGCAAATCACTTCTTATCCAAGATACAGTGGTTTTTTTTTTTTTGCATAGCAGAATAAAATGTATTTATTTACTGTTATTTTCATTTGTATTCATATATTCTTGTGAAGTAACCAAAGAACGAAAACAGACTTTATTAATGCATTGTATTTTCTTTTAGTTATAGGCAATAGGTGATGATAGTCAAATAGAAGAAAAATAAGTGCAATAGATTTTCATTTCTTTCTGTTCACAAATATGTAAAAATAGGAATTCATAGTGTCCGCATCTTTCCTAGGCTTTAATGTCACGTTTTCTCAGCGGGGGTTTCTTACCTTCCTTTCACTGAGGCTTTACTGAGAATCCTCAAACTGCAGCTCTGTTCCTTCCTCGCCATGCGCTTGCGTTGTGCGCGTCAGACTGTAGGGGGCACTCCTCAGCTACCACAGAGACTGGTGATCAGTCCTTTCTGAGGCTCTGCACTGTTTTTAATATTCAGTATTTTATCAATGCATTTAGTCCAAAAAGAAATTATAGTTCATCTTTAAAACACATATAGACATAATTGAGTACAAAAAAAAAATCTCACTTACGTGCATTTGGATTCCTGAGGATGTTAATAAAAATTTAAAAAAATGCATTGTACCTGGGTACATTAGTACTTTTCAGAGCTCTCTTCTTGTTATTCTTTTCTTCGTGGAGCTCAGGGCGGATTTTATAATACTCAGATTTTTATTACTACTCCCCGAGTCTTGTCTCTGCTTTGAGACTCCCAGAGAGCAGAATGTATAATGATCACAATTTATGTTTGGGAAGAGGAACCACAGAGTTTTTACATAGAATTAAATGCCCTACACTGAAGCTTATAAACAGCTTATCTTTAATGGGAGTAAATATGAAATTTAAGGTTGCGTGTGGCCGTCTCAGTCCCCTTTCTTCCCCTTTTCTCACTCCATCCCCAACAGAATCGACTTGGGTGGCAGTTCTACTAAGGAACGCCTTCCATCATAACGTGTCCTCTCATATGACTGCACCTTCTAGGGTCAGGTCAGCTGCTGGTGCAGCTGCTTTGGCTTTTTATAGCTTTTCGTGCTTACCTCTCGGAGAGACCAGAGCATTAGCTGGTCTGCCATGTGGGGATCGACCTTCTTTCCACCTCCCCTCTGCCTCTGTGCCGGTTCTTCTGCCTTCCTGCTGTTCCTGTGACTGCGCTCTCCCTCTCCCGGCTCTGTCTGAGGCCAGCTCCTCCACTTCGGTCCCAGAGTCCCTCAGCCCTCTGGACGCATGCTGGATGCCACTTCTGCAGTTGCTCCATCTCTCTCCTTATCATCAAACTTTCCCTCTCTCCGCTGTCATTTACCTGCTTCTCTTCACTCCACTTTCTAAACCTGCAATCTCTCCATTTCTTGGTCCATTTTAGAACAAAGCCCCTCAAAGAGTTGTCTTTACCTAGTGTCCCCAACTCATCACCTCTCCTTCTCTTCCTTCACACCACTGCACTGACACTGTCTTCTTAAGGTCACCAATGACCTCCATGGTGCTAAACCTAATGGTCAGTCCTCCACCCTCATCTTGATGGACATAGAAGCATTTTTTTTTTTTTTTTTTTATCTCACAGGGATCACTCCCTCCTCCTTAAAATATTTCTTTCACATGGCTTCTAGGATGTAGACTCTCTGGTTGTCCTCCTAACTCACCGGCAGCTCCTTCTCTGCTCCTTTGCTAGCTGTGTCTTATGAGCTCTGAGGGGCTCAGAGCTCAGGCATCTCTTCTTCTTTCTCTATAATCATTTTCTAGGTTTATCACATCACTTGGGTTTTAAATGCTATCTATTCTCTGAAAAATCCCTGATTTATATTTCCAGCCAAGACCACTTCCCAGAACACCTGACATATATAGTCAACTCCCTTCTTTACTGCAAATTGTGGCTTGGGTGTCTAACAGGCTTCTCAAACAGATCTCCATTCCAGCCCCCAAACAAACACAAGCAAACAAACAAACCATTTCTTCACAGTCTTCCCCATCTTAGAGAAGGGAATTTTCCCAGGATAAAACCTCAGTTTATAAGACAGTTGTCCAAGCCCCTGTCACCACTCATTTCAATGATAGTTTCCCTGCCTCTTCCCATTCTAATGCACCCCAACATTAATATAGCAGCAGTTGAATGTCAGCTCATTTCAGTCCTTTTCTCAAGACCTGCCAGCGGCTCTCCATCTCAGAGTAAAAGCCACAGTCCTACTAATGACCCACTCACTGTATGGGATCTGACCCCTGGGATTCCTCTTGGCCCCATTCCCCTCTCTTCCCCTGGCTCATTCATTCCAGCCATGCACCCCTCCTTGCACTTGCTTAATAATCCAAATGAATTCCTGCCTCAGAAGCTCTTCATTTGCTACTTTCTCTGGCTGGAGTGCTCCTCCTCCAGATATCTTCATGACTCACTCCCTTACCTGCACAAGATCTTTCCCCAAAGTATCTTTGCAATGGAGAGGACTTCCTGACTACCCTTTTAAAAATAGCAATCCTCCCTGAGTAGGCCCTGCATTTCACATGCAACTTTCTGCTTTATTCTTTCCTTAGCACTTATCACCATGTGACTGAGGATATCCATTGTCTGGGTATCATTTATTGTCCCCATCAATATGTGTGCTCCACAGGCAGGGTTTTGTCTGCTGTGTCTGCCTTTGCATCCCCAGTACCTAGAAAGATAACGACATGGAGGGGACTGTCAGGAATAGCTGCTGAATGAACTAAACTGATTTTAGCATATCATCTGTGAAAGGGTCTATGTCCAAATCTGGCACTCAGCCAGGATTTGAATTGTATTCTATCTTTTCTGTTTTAAAGTTTGCTTTCTGGTTTAGAACAGTTCCTCAAAGTGATGCCACTTCATTTGTGTTTGTACCTTTGGTTGTTCTCTTTCATTGACTTTGAACGCAATGGTCTTCTTACCTTTAATACATATCTGATGCAATAATTTGTTAGAGACTTCAGGACCCCTTGTCTTTTAGCCATTTTGGGGGTAGGGTTGGGAATCATTGGGACTTAGGAAGGTCACATCCCATGAAGGATTTTTAGTATGGGTGCCATTGGGTGTTCCTAAGGACTTTTCTATCTCTGGTAAAGTGATAAAGTATGCCTGACTTGGACAAACTTTCTTGAGCAGAAAACTTTTTTCTTTGAATGCAAATATTCTATGAAAGGCTTCTCCTTTTATATCCTTTTGGGATATTTGATAAGTAGTTGGTCACAGGTGCTTATCTTTCTGGTTCCTCTCTGCCTTCCCAAAATAGCCCAATGACCTCAAGGTTGTTGTGAATGTATGGGATCACATTTTAAATATTTCACCTGCAATAGGTGATATGCTTAATTCTGTGTATCAAATTATATAAACAAGTGGTGCTACTTTGCCTAAGTAAATGTAGAAACAGCCATGGAGAAAGAAAACAGCATTTGTTTAGGTTAAGAAATATGCGAGACCTTTTTCATATGTCAACTTATTTAATCCTTAACACAACCCATTATTCAGACAAAGAAACTAAGATTTGGAGAGACTGTATAACTTTCCCAAGATCTTACATCCAGAAGATTAGAGCACTGGGGCTCAGAGATTTGTCAGTTTCTCAAACTTGCATTCCTTTCAAAGCACTATGCTGCCTTCTGTATCACTGGCCGGACATAGTTTACTGTAAACTCCGAAGTGCTTTCTAGAAAGTTTTCACAAAGTAATATGGCTGTATCCTAAATTTTGACAGTTAACAAAGTTACCTAGGTGTGTGATAATAATAATAATAACGATCATTTGTTGTACCAAGTCCTTTTTCTAATTCTTTACAGACATTACCTCTAATCTTTGCAACCGTGTCGAAATGATTGTACTGTCATAATCGTTATTTTACAGAGAAGGAAACTAGCTAACTTTCTTTATGTTAAAAATGCTGATGCCTGTGCTGCTACCTAGGACAATATGAGAAGTCAGATTTTTTACATATTTTACTCCCTCACCTTACTGCGGTGTCTGCTTTCATGTCATGTTGTCAAAAACGTCCTCTGTAGTCAGGCTGTCTGGATAATTCTGTCTCTACGTACCATCTTCTTAGTCAGCTTAATTTTCCTTTAAAAACGATTACCACCGACACGTCATGTATTTATTTATTTGTTGTCTGCCTTTCCCGGCTATGATACAAGCTGTGTGAGAACAGGAATATTATGTGTTTCTGTCCTCTTCTGTATCCATGAGGTTAGGATGCACAATAGTAGATACATAGCAAACATCAGTCAGCTGAATGTGAAAAAGTGTGGAGCTAAAAGTGTAGGTAAAATTGGATTAATGTAAGTGAGTTGGATAAAAAGATAAGGGATTCTTCAAAAAAAAAAAAAGTAGAATAGATGGAACTAGAACTGAAGTCAGATGAGAAAAA
>NW_007751444.1:5247-9322 GCF_000696425.1 Galeopterus variegatus | reverse complement strand
TTTCGTAGTTGCCTCAGTTTAAAAGCTGCAGAAACCAGCTTATTCATCTCACTGCACCCTGTTGAGGCTGGTAAGAGATCAAAGGACACAAGAGCTGATGCCCTTACTGCCCGCACGCAGCCTCTCTCTTCAGGGAGTGAGTCACCTGCTCTGCTGCAAGGGCAGCACCACAGAGCTACGGTTTGGGAATGGACGGAGCACGGTGAATCCTATTTCTTTCTTAGAACCCAAATCTCACATTTATAGTATATGCATTTTTTAAAAGAAAAGTGAGTGAAACCCTCTTATGCACAAAGCTTCCCAGAAATTTATCTTACTGACATGGGAGATGGAAGAGGCACACTACGTGGTGATGAGCAATTGTATATTAAATTTCCATGAAAGCTTTGAGCCCACGAAGAAGCGTCCAGTAAGTCTCTGTGCTTGGCTTTTCTGTCAAACTAGTGAGTCTGTGTAGTGGCACGTGAGAGGAAGATATTTCCACTAAATCCTTTATTTACATAATAACAATTTAAATTCCTGCAACATTCAGGGACTTGGGTGCAACCAGTGAACTGACCGTGTAATTCGCACGGCATTTTCTCCACTGATTCTCATTGTCCACCAAACTATTTAGCCAAGCCCCCTCTCCCTTATGTGAACTAACATTACCCTGGGGTGGCTTCTTCAAAGGTTTCCAAGACCCACAGTGGGCGGGGTCTGGACCTGCTGTGCCAGGCGCTATGTCTAGGGATGCCCTCAGCTCTGGAATAGGGCAAGTCCCGGGGCTTGCAGTGAGTTCATATTTCCGGTCGGGGACAGTCTGGTGATTACTTTTGCTTCTCCTGTCCAAAACCTATGAAGAAGTTTTCTTTTTCAATGCAGGGTGAGGGGCAGCTGGGCCAGGCATGCAGGGTCCCTGCTCAGGTCACTCCTCTGTGCTGGTCAGTGTCTCCAGGCCTCGGCCCAGGGATTCAGCAGATGTCACAACCCTGGGAAGGGCCGGTGCCCACCACCCTGCCTGGGAAGTCTCACTCTGGTGTTTTGCTCTCAGTCCACCTTCCTAGCCACCTATGAGTCTAAAGGAAGAAGAAACCACTCTTGCACCCATGGGGTTCTCTCTCTACACCGTGGGCCGTCTTGGCTCAACCCTAAGTCTCAGCACAGTGGGAGGCACTCACAGGTGCAGTCAGTACTTTGGGATGGAAGGCGGATGGTTGGATTCCCCTTTGCAGAACAAAGTGTCCCAACCCCCACCCCGAGCTGTGGCTTGTTTCCTAGAAACCCAGGCATGGGTTCGCTCCAGGCACATTCTTAACCACATCCAGAGACTTGTCTTCCTGCCGTTCACAGTGCCTGGGCCGGATCAAAGAGCTCTAGTCCTGGGTGCAGAGGCAGGTTAGTCCCACCCCATCCCCTGCTCCTCCCCAGCTCTGATTGTTGAATGCCCCCAGGACAGAAAGCAATGAAATCCTGCTGTGAAGTATCCCTTGACATGGCTGGCAGTCCTGGCTGTCCTCTGATAGCACCTGGTGCCTCCCTAAATCAGCATGAAGGACACAACCATCCCTGTGCCACCTGCCTAGTCTGGACACGGCGGCAGCCAGGGTGCTGGTGTCTTACTGGAAAAGTGTCCAGGACTCCCACAGGACCAGGGCAGGTTGTAATGGGGAAAAATGCCTCTGTTGTGGACGGTTCCTCCTCCTGAGTCTGGTTTAATGTTTAATGTACGTGGTGTGCTGAACTCAATGCTGTTTAATTGACTGTTTAACTTTGGAAGTCTTAATCTCTGCAAGAGTGTAAATTGGACAGTTCTGAAAATAGGTGGTGGGAAAGTGAGCCTTGTCTCTGAAGCTGAAGCTGCCCTGTGCCCACGCCACCAGCACGACAGGCAGATCCTGTCTCCCCTGTTATGTCTGTGTGGCCACTCACGCCTGGGGCCAGTGTGTGCACCTGGGACACAAGAAATGTCTAGAGCTGGACATGATACAATCTCACAAGCTTCCCTACGTGCCAGCGTCTGGGGTGGTGGAGGAAGCACGTAATGGGGGCAGAAGACATAAGACCAGAGGAGATTTGGAAGGAAGGGCTGACAGCGGAAGTTACAAACCTGCTTTTTTGTTGTTGCTTCAGTTCTCCCCAGCAAACAACAACAAAACTTGTCTTATTTCTTTTAAATAATGCATACGGAGCCCGAGCTGAGCAGGTTGGGGTGCTCACCACAGTGGGCAGAGAGGGATCTCACAGGTCAACTGGTCCGAATTCTTCACTTTATCCATACAGAAACTAAGGCAAGGAGCGGTTGAGTCCAGCTGGAGAGCAGAAGCTGGGCCTCCTGGTCCTGAATAATAATAATTGACTTCTGAAGGCCTTCTATGCACCCTGAGCCGAGGCACCTGCTCCACACCTGCCCTGTCATTTCATCCCCGCAAGCCCTGCAGAGGAGGCGCACTTAACGTCCTGCCAGAGACAAGCAGGTGGTGGGTGTGGACTTGAGTCAGGCCTTCAGACTCTAGAGCTGGGACCTCATGGCCGTGAGCCAGCCTAGCGGGCACCTGACCCTCCCTCTCTGCATCCCCAGAAGGACCCCCAAGAGACACTGTCAGCTCTGACCTGCACGAGGCTGATAATTTGCTCCAGGTGATGCTGTAGGAAGAGCAGGTGGTGTTTCAGCTTGGGGCAGAGTCTGTCTTCTGCATGATTGTAGTTCCTAGATGCTCATTTTGAAAGCTTCTCTCTGGGTCCACTCCAGGCTCCATGGTTCCTCATAGTCCCCCGGGTCCTCCAGTCCCCAGGGCATCCGTCCTGCTCTCTGGGAGTCAGGCCTGAGAAATGCTCTGCTGTTCTCGTCTGGCACAGGGGTCTCCAGGGCTGAGGGGATGGTTAGGTGGGGAGATCGAGGCCAGCGCTGGCTCTCCTGCATCCAGATGACGGAGCACTTGAGTTCTCTCAGTGCTCTCTTTTCGTCACGACAGAGATAAATTCTAATTCCAAAAGGTTATGCAGTCCGGTTCATCTGTGATAAAGTCAGACCAGTGGAGAACTGAATTCCCGCTGAACTTGGATTATTTGTGCCAACTTTTCTCTGCTTTTGAACATCAGAACTTTTGCCAAAGATTTGTCTCATAGACATCCTATGAAAATGTTTAGAATAATTTTCTTTAAAAGCCGTGAGTAAGACCCATAACTGCCATTTTCCTGAGCCACGTAAAGAGCTAGTTTACGATGTGCAATGCACGGCATCGCATGCGCACTCTCTGCTGGACATTGAACCGCGCGTCTCTCTGGTTATTTTATTGTTATTTGCATTTTCTTTGAGCATCCTTTGTCTTCTTTATTGAGTTAGTGTTACAGCGTCTAATTTGTGTGTCCGAGGACCCTGGGTTAGCGTGTCCATCACGCAAGACCATCTGCAGCCCGTTTCGCCGCCTTCCTTCTTATTAGTTTAGATTGCTGATGTCTCACAATTTCGGCTAGAACGTGTGCTGATTTTCATTCTGATAAATCACTTTCTCTCTGTGAGGTTCCACTCGTCGTTGAAGATGCAGCGGGGCACTTTCTGTCCAGCTGGGAAGGTGCGGGCAACACCGTGGGGGCCCTCAGCAGGCTCAGCTGGCTTGGGACCCCCGCCCCCCAAGTGTGTCTGCCCCTCCCGCAGGACGACCATGCACACCTCTCCTCTTTCCTTGGGCCTTTGGCCCTCGTCACGTTTAGCTGATGCTCTGCCCTATGCCCGTCTCGACATCAGGGGCCCAGACAGGCCCCGCACCTCTGCCTCGCGGCCTTCCCGTGTGCTCCTGCCAGCCCCGCTGCAGATGCAGCTCTGCACTCCGGCCGCAGCTCTGTGCCTCTGCATCCTCGGGGATGCTGCAGCGGTGGGCCTGGCCTCTCTTCTCCACCGCCCTTTCCTCTAAGCCTGGTTGATGACATCTGTCTGTGTGCACGGGCGCTGGGAGCCATCACCGGTGAGAAAGCAGAACCCTGTCTGGACTCCAGGCCATGCCTCCCATGCTCCTCTCTCCACCTGGGTGGGCACAGCCCCCTGAAGAGCGGCCTGCAGGAGCCGCTGCCCTCACCCCGGCCAGGCCCAGCAGGC
>NW_007751444.1:2704-3998 GCF_000696425.1 Galeopterus variegatus | reverse complement strand
AGTCACTGCCACAGGTTTTTTCTGGATTTGTTGGGTCCACTTTAGAGAGATATGGAGACTGATGGGGCTTTTGGGGGAAACATATGCATTTATTCATGTATTCTACAAATATTTATTGAGCACCCACTATGCTGATATTTATTCTCCCTGGGACACACAGTGGAGAATGCAATGAACACAAACCTTATCTTGTTGAAATTATACCTGAGTTAGTGAGAAAGACATTGAATAGAAAAGCTCATGAATGGTTAATTAAAATAAAAAGTCTTTAGAAGGAAAATGGCAGGGAATGTAAAAAGCTTAAACATAGAGACATAACCTAGGGGGACTGACATTCAAGCGGGGTTCTGAAATGTGAGTAGGACCCGATCAGAGTCAGGTGCATCCAGAATCAAAGGCTCCCCAACTCCACGTTATCATGAGAATGTGGCGTCTACCTTCTACCCCCTGGTCTGGTTATTCTGACACCACACTGGACTCCTGACNCTTATCTCAGACTGAGGTCAATATAAAACCTCCTGGATAGGGATGAGCCGGGAAGGATGCCACACTTGTGGAAACGTGTGCTACACAATCATGTCTCATCTCCCCATGAGGGTGAAGTTTGACAACAGGCTCTGCTCACGAGGAAGAGCCAGGCTCTCAGCTCCAATCCAGATTCTGAGCAATTCCACTTTCTTAAGGAATGGGGGTGTCTATCAGTCAGGACCAGTTTTGACTAAGTGATAGGACATCAGAAATGCCAGTGACTTGAGTAAGATAGTTTATTTTTCTCTTGTTCTCTGAGATCAAAGGCCAGCAGTCCTGTCCCTGGGGCAGAAACTCCATGAGTGTCTGGGGCCCAGATCCTCTTCCTAGTGGCTCCACCATGGTGGACAAGTGACCCATCTATCCACCGGTCTCTCCATCACTCATTCTGATGCATTGATCTGACTGATGTTGGCTTAGTGCCCACCATGTGCCAGGCACGGTGCCAGCAGCTGTGTTATATCCCAGTCATCCAACGGGGGATGGAAGAGTAAGGGATGGCCGACCCCCTCCCCTTGGGGCCACCTTGTGGATGCCACTAACACACCTGCAACATCATCAGCCAGACTTCACCATGTTGTCATGCTTAGCTGCAAGAGACGTTGGCAAATGTGATCTGTGCTCCTGGAAGTCATATACTCAACTAAAACTTAGGGGATCCATTACACTGGGAGAAATGAGGTTGGATTTGGGGAGAAACACAGCAGTCACTGCCACAGGTTTTTTCTGGATTTGTTGGGTCCACTTTAGAGAGATATGGAGACTG
>NW_007751444.1:0-1343 GCF_000696425.1 Galeopterus variegatus | reverse complement strand
AGGGTGGCTTTCTACTCCCTCTTTCATTTCCTCTTCCTGAGGGCAAATAGAACCCACCCACGTCATTTTAGACACGCCAACCAGGGGTTTGGTCCTTAGAGACTCTAAACAGATCTCAAGACCACTTGATGTAGATTCAAAAACCATATTTTGGAAGAAGAAAAAAAGGCATTGACTCTCTCTCTTAGCATTTCTGCTGAAACACTCCCAATCTTCTCTGAGGCTACCCAGGGAGAACTTATATATAAGACAGTGCGCAAAAAAAGTACATATGTTTTAAAATGTCATCTTCATGAGGTCATCAGAATAGGGAGGAGGCAGATACTAGCTCTCATCCCTCCACAGAAACATCAAAGAACAAGCAGAAAACTGGCAGGGCAAACTTTGGCAGAACTCTGGAAAACAGTCACAGGTTTAATGCAACGAAGCAAATGCTGAATCAAGAAAAGGGCAGCTTTAAAACAGTGGAAAGCCTCCCGGCACTCTAACGTGCCTTTCCCCACCCCCGCCCAGCTCAGTGGCAGACTTCCCAGTTCAGGACCCCGGTTTCTGGTTCCAGAGGGAGTGGAGCAGGCTTTGTTCTCAGATTACTGCGTTTCTCTGTTCTAGCCTGTTGGGGACCAACTGCGTGACTGAGACAAAGTATTCATCTCCGTCTGGCCTAACACCGAAATTACTCTGGTCAGAAACACAATGGCATTTGCTCAAAAGCATTATAAAGCAAGTGAAAGCTCACAGCCAGCTGCGCGAAAGATTCCAGTTAAACCACACAACAG
The DNA here is from genome assembly GCF_000696425.1 of Galeopterus variegatus. Lineage (NCBI taxonomy): Eukaryota > Metazoa > Chordata > Mammalia > Dermoptera > Cynocephalidae > Galeopterus > Galeopterus variegatus. The sequence goes on along the minus strand of NW_007751444.1, from coordinate 567 downwards.
GTGGCCAAAAGCAAGAAACGGAAAGCCGGGGGTGAGAGCTTCGTTAGGAAACTGGGGCTTTCAAAAGTGCCTGTGTGTCCCGGGGAACTTGGAAAGCCACACACATGCCCAGGCCAGGGTACNATGTGGCGTCTACCTTCTACCCCCTGGTCTGGTTATTCTGACACCACACTGGACTCCTGACATTGCTACTTGTGGGGGAAAACAGTGACCAGGAACGTGTTTCAAAACCTCCATCAATTTCCCTTGTTTGTGAGGTAAGTCCATTTCTGCCCAGCGAGTTTGGTCTACGTTGATGGGGGATGCTGGAAAGAGTGGCTGCTCCCCTCCTGGAATAAATTCTGGCTTTCTGAGGTGTGCCCTGAGAGGCAAGGAGCTAGCACATGGAGCCCGAAAGCCCCAGTGGGTGCTTCTGCTGGGCCCCCACTCCCTGGTGCCCTGGGTGACGCCCAGGCACTCACGCTGGCCTTTCTCTCTCCCACCTTCCCTCCCAACACTCTCTCTGGAGGGTGGCTTTCTACTCCCTCTTTCATTTCCTCTTCCTGAGGGCAAATAGAACCCACCCAC
>NW_007751443.1:0-9323 GCF_000696425.1 Galeopterus variegatus | reverse complement strand
AGTTGAACTTGAAAAGAAGCTGGTCAATTGTCATGAGAATTTATACTTAGAAAATATATTTTTACAATATGAGTTTATTTTGTCATGACTGGTTCTAATATCCTATTGGCTTAAGTTTTACAAGTGATGTTCCAGCTTCTGGAAAGGTAATGAGCTAGTGAAAGCCTTTTGGGATTTAATATGCTGAAAAAGTCTTTTTGGGTTTTCCAGCCCAGCATGTAGGGTGCTTAGAAGTCAATACTCCTTCCTAACAACAAGTAAGAAGCTGACAAACTGAAAAATCAATAACTCTTCTTAGATCTGTCAGAGAAGTGAGGTCACAGGGCAAACTGCTGTCCCAAAATTGGAGAGACAGACAGGTGGAGAATTATAATTTATTGGAGAAGAAATCCAGGACCAGAAATCTTTAAAACCAGTGCCAGAGGAGGAAAATCTGAATTGTAACTAATGAATCACTGGAGGCTCAGTGTGGACAAGTCTGAGAGTCAAAGCTCCAGGGTGACCTAGTCTTGGGAATGGGGAGAAGCTTTTGTGAGTTTTATCCCCAGGAGCTCTACCAGGTTCTCACAATGAATATTTGAGAAAAATCCTCTTGTGCTTATAGCAGGGGGAAAGGAAAAGAAACCATTTCGTAATATGACAGATCATTTTGATCTTCTTAACAAGCTCTACCCTCAGGAGAAACTACTTTATAAAATCCTACTCTGCTGGGGTTTTTACAGAGTATAACCAGGCAGAAGAAGAGAAATATCCAACTCCAGCCTCTAGCCATCCTGTCCAACCTAAGGGGGAAAAATCCTGAGAAGCACTGGTGAAATTTACAGTCCAGGGATGCAAACCCACCAAAAAGACTGAGATCCAATCACAGGACTATAAAATGTTTGCCTTCTTCCCACATCACTAAATCTCTATTTACTGACATTCCTTTCATCTAGTACATCATGCCCAGATTCCCACACAAAATTAGAAGGCATTGAAAAAGAAAAAATAGTTTGAAGAAACTCAACAAGCATCAGAACCAGTGTCAGATATGGCAGAGATGTTGGAATTATCAGACTGGGAATTTAAAAACAACTATGATTAAGATGCTAAGGGCTCTGATGGAAAAAGTAGACAATATGCAATAACAATAGGTAATGAGAGATGGAAATTCCAAGAAAGAACCAAAAAGGAATGCTAGAGATCAGAAACACTAATAAATAAAGAATACCTTTGATGGTCTCACTAGGAGACTGGACATGGCTGAGGAAAGAATCTCTGAGTTTGAGGATATGATGACAGAAACTTCCAAAACTGTAAGGCAAAGAAAATAAAAATTGGGAAAAAGAATACAAAAAAGGACATGCAAGAACTGTGGGAAACCACAAAATGTGTAACCTATGCATAATGGGAATAACAGAGGAGAAGACAGAGAGAAAAGAACAGAAGCACTATTTAGAGTAAAAATGACTGATAATTTCCTAAAATCGTTGACACCAAATCATAGATATAGAAGTTTCAGAGAATGCCAAGAAGGATAAATGCCAAAAAACTGCACCTAAGCATATAATCTTTAAACTTCAGAAAATTAAAGATAAAGAAATAAAAATGATATTCTATCATTTGCAGCAACATGGAGTGAACTAGAAACTGTCATATTAAGTGAAGTCACTCGGGAACAGAAAGACAAACATCATATGATATCACTCATATGTAGAACATAATTTTTTCTTAAAAAGTGGTTTTCATAGAAGTAAAGAGTAGAATAATGGTTGCCAGAGGTTGAGAGGCAGGAGAGTTGGGAGAAGAGTCATATAAAAAGATAATGGTGGGCTAACGAGGACAAAGCTGTGCTCTCTACCTGAAGTGAGTCATTGTGCAGTACATGCATGTACTGAAACAACACACTGTAGCCCACAAAAATGTACAGGTGTTAAAATAATACTAGTAAAAAAAGATAAGGAAATAAATCTTGAAAGAGGCCAGAAGAAAAAATCACCTTACCTATAGAGGAGAAAAGATAAGAATTACATCTGAATTCTCCTCAGATATCATACAAGCAAGAAGAGAGTGGAGTGAAATATTTAAAGGGTTGAGGAAAAAAAAACAAACAAACACCAAACTAGGATTCTGAGCGCTGTGAAACTGTCCTTCAAAAGGAAAGGAGACACATTTCTCAGACAAACAAAAATTGAATGAATTGGTCGCCAGTAAATCTGCCTTGCAAGATACGGTAAAAGAATTTCTTCAGAAAGAAGGAAAATGATATGAAAGTTGGATATACATGAAGAAAGGAAGAGCACTGGAGAATGAGTAAGCGAAAAAGATGTCTCAGCCACATGGGAACAAAGAATCTATCAAATGCTTGGACTTCCTCCACCTGGGCCTCTCAGGTGATATGGAACTGCAGCCCTTCCTCTTCGGGCTGTTCCCAAACCATTTACCCAGTCACTGTGCTTGGGAACCTGCCCGTCATTCTGCATGGCGGCTCTGGCTCCCACCTCCACACCCCCCTATATTTCTTCTCTAACCTGTCCTTGGCTGACACCTGTTTGACCCACACTACACTCCCAGAGGCGATTGAGGACATAAAAACTGGATGTTTAGACCATCTGCGTCTGTTGGTGATGACTGGTTTGTGACTATCTGTCCTCTCCTGCACTACCTGGTGAACCCAGTGAATCCCCACCTCTGTGGCCTCCTGGCTCTGCTGTCTTTTTTCATCAGTCTTTTGGAATCCCAACTGCACAGTTTGATGGTGTCACAACTTACCTTCTGTGCAAATGTAGAAATTCCTCATTTCTTCGGTGACCTTCTCAGCTACTTCGCCTTTCCTGTCCTGACACCTCCACCAATAACATATTAGTGTATTTCACTGGTGTCATCTTTGGTGGTGTTCCACTCTCAGGGGTCCTTTACTCTTATACTCACATTGCGTCCTCCATTTTAAGAGTCCCATCAACAGGTGGAAAGTTTAAGGCCTTCTCTGCCTATGGCTCTCAACTGTCAGTTGTTTGCTTTTTTTAGGGAACAGGTCTGGGGGGGGGTATATTAGTTTGGTTGTCTTACCTTCTGAAGAAAGGGTATGATGGCCTCAGTGGTGTACACCATGGTCACCCTCATGCTGATCCCTTCATCTATAGCCTAGGGAACAGGGACATCAGGAGTGCCCATGGCAGCTCTTCAGCAGAACAGCCTAATATCAACTCCTGTGCCATCCATTTTGGAGAGTGGATTGGAAAAGACAGCAAAATGAAATATCTGGAACCCGAAAACATGCCTGTTTGGTTGCATAATCTTTGCTGGGCTTGTGGATTTCAATCTTTTTGATGTTTCATATCTGAATATTGCTTCTTTTGGTATGTCTTTAATGGGATGAAGGGAGTATTCTGGACCCTACCTACCTCATAATCACTGCATAATTGAATCCTATTATAGTTGTAGAGCCTTTGTTATTTCTCATCTGTGACCCAAGCATCTTGAGAAATGCACAACTCTCTCTCATTTTGTTTTAAAGACTACCGTTTTAGAGCACATTTAGGTTCACAGCAAAACTGAGAGGAAGATACAGAAATTTCCTGTATATGCTCTGACCCTACACATGGATAGCCTCCCCTATTTTTAACATCCTCCACCAGAGTGGTAAATTTGTTGCAATTGATGAATCGACAGGGACACATCATAATCACCCAAAGTCTGTAGTTTACCTGAAGGTTCATTCTTGGTATTGTATATTCTTTGAGTTTGGACAAATGTATAATGACATGTATACATCACTACAGTATCATACAGAGTATTTTTTATGACCCTAAAAATCCTCTGAGCTCTGCCTATTCATTCCTCCTTCTTCCCTCCCCCCAACTCTTGCCAACAGCTGGTCTTTCACTGTTTCCATAATTTTTGCCTTTTCTGGAATGTCACATAATTGGAATCATACAGTATATGGTATACGAGGGTAATTCAAAAAGTTTGTAGAAAGATTCATATTATCTTTTAATAATTGACCAATTGGTAGTTTAACAGTCTGTCACAGAGGGAAGTGGGATAAAGTAGGATAAACATTGTAGGGAGGCGATCATTTACAGAGCCAATCCCTGGGGAAATGGCTAGTGGTCCATGGCAATATAAATTTGGATCAGATTGGGGTGAATAACTCATATGGTTTTAGGGCAATGGTACCCATCATTAGGAAGGGAATAATGCATTGATTCTAGGCATTTCTTCTGAATTAGGTGGAATTGTGGATAGTAGTTGAGGGTATAGGAATTGGTTCTGGTTGCAGAGAGGGGATAGATGAAGCTTAAGCAGATTACAAATGTCTTTTGTTCCTAGGAGTTCATGTTACTGGGATCAAGGAAAGGTTACAGATCTTGGGGTTCAAAGGTGCTAATGTTCAATTAGGAATTTTTTTTCTCATTAGTTTAGAGACCCGGCAAGGTTGACATGGTAGCTGAGAGTCCCCATTACTTGATGCTGGGCATAATTGGAATTGGTGTGATTGACATATGCAGATAAAGTAATAATATTAGCTACCACTTGGTAAGCATCTACTATCTAGCAGTTACTATATATACTTTAAATCTCATAACAGCACTGAAAGTAATGTTGTCACTTCATTGGAGAGTTGAAAGATAAAGCCTTTCTTGCCTTCAAGAAAATGGGAACTCTATTTTTGATTGCTACTGATTTTCTCTATAGGTGTATTGGACCATTGGAAGAGCAAAAAAAGAATAGATTAGGATAAGGATAATATTAGAGGAGAAATGTAGTGGAAAACAGGGCTTTTGGAGAAGATAGAAGGAAAGAAAATATGTATTCTGGGCAAAACAAGCAATGCAAGGAGGGGCAGAAGCATTTTTACCTTTGGGAAAGAAGAAAGGAGATAACCAGTGAGGAGTACTGGTGATCTGGGAGCTGATCCTGAGATATGTCTTAAGATTGGGTCCTCTAGAAGCAGAGCCTGAGAAGGGGATTCTCATGCAAATTGTTAATGTGGAAACACTTTTAGGTGAAACCTATAAAAAAAATGAAGAAAGCAGAATAGGACAGGAGAAGCTAAGCAAAGATGTGGATTCAGATGAAGTATAGTCTCAGCCTGACTGAAATGAACTTTAGAGTTTGTATAGCCAGAATCAACTGAGCTGGCCTGTCATAGCACTATATCAACCACTCGCTATGAGCCACTGTGAGTTGGTTGGTGTGTGACCTCCCAGTTGTCTCCAAGAGAGGCAGGGTTCAGGAGTGAGCCATTAGCAACCAACACCCACAGCTCAGACCTAGGGGACTTCTGGGGGTACCAACAGCATCTGCAATGGTAAGGGAAGAGCCTGTTGCTAGGGAAGAGTCAAGTGGGTAGGCCTGGATAGGACCACCATGAGCAATATCAGACAAATGCTCAGGATCACATGTGAATGGGGGGGTCTTCACTAGCAGATCACCCAACCTTTAGTTGAGTACCACCCATTATTTGTACCTAGGAACTACGCCAGCTATTGCTCTCATGCTCTCCGGTAAGGAATTTATTCTACTGCTTCTAGAACTTTGCCTGCTGGTGGACCGGCAGAGTTAATATCAGTCTGTCCCATAAGAATATGCTCAGTCCTCATCACAGTGCCTACTACAAATATCCCTACACTTAATGTCTAAGAAAAACAGGGAGCTGATAACTAGTGGTATAATAGTGGTCGGATGCCTTACACTTGTAATCAGGGAGGGTGTAGAATTAAAGCAACTCAGACAAACAGCATTGGAGAGCAGTTGACATCTCCCTTAAACAGCAGTTATTAATAGCTGGTCACATAGCTCACACTCCTGGAAATGCAAGGTAAACCAAGTCGAAGACCATGGCTTAGGCTTGAGGCCATGGGAGGCTTCTTTTTTCTCACATGTTAAATCCTCACCCACATTGTTATTGTTGTTAGAATGTCAGATAGTTAAAACTAGGCTGAAGATGAGATGCCAATACATTTTGCCAACTGATATACTCTCTTGAGTAGGGAGAGGGGGCTTGGATGGGAGTTTTTTTCTCTCAGTGGGTGAATGCACAAACTAGAGGGAGAAAAAGTTGTTCTCTGGTTGTTGGGTAATGCAACAGAAATCCAGTACAACATGACATGCTGATGGCAATTGGGTTTCTCCTTTTCTGTGATCTAAGTAGTGAAGGAAACATAACCTTGAAAATACAGGTCATTAGACTGAGTGGTAAGAAACCTACTTTCTGTCTGAGTTTTCTCCTCGTGTGGCCTTGAGGAAGTCATTGAACATCTCCATGCTTCTGCTTCTCCACTGTAACTGTGTCACAGTTTGCTACTCATCTTCCTAAATAAGGTATTGGGATGTGATTATTTTACAGCCTAATTATTTTACCAATGACAAACAAGCTTGGGGTGAGCTCAGAACAGAACATTCTGGTGGCCCTGGTCAAGGTGTTGCTCTTAGAAGTAATGACATGGAGACTATGTCGAGTTTCTCAATTAGTGAATTGTGTAAAATAATTCAATCCATTCAAACAGAAAAGAAAGTCAACAAAATTACTATCAGAGACATAAATGCCTCTGATTATTTAGCTGGTTTTTTAAGTTTGACTGATTTTGTTTGTATCAAGCAAACTTTTTGGGAAATTTTTCAAATGCATTTTTAGAATTTTTTGAATTCTTAACTCTTCATTTTATGAATAATCAAACATTCTGAGAAATTACATATTTGATACTGATACCTGAATAGCAATGATACAACTGCCAATTTCCATATTGCATCTATTAGTTAATTCGTCCTTACAGAATTCTACTTTTAAAAAGATCATACATGTGGGAGGGTGCGTGATTTCAGAGACATGAAATAATAAACCACCTAGAATATGTACTAGTATTTGCTCTCAAATTAGTTCAATGATTAACAAAAATTGCATAGATTATGCTTTGTTCTATTTTGTTCTTTAATTGATTACATTTCTATAAATATCAAGAGAATATGAACATGACAGAAAAAAATAAGCAAAGGCTCTGGATAAATTACCAGCTGTCTCTGAATTAATACTTGTTAGTTTTTCTTAGATTATTGCTATTTTATTCCTCTTTAACACTCTTGAGAGCTTTCCTCTTTTGTTTTCCACATTCTCATTAAGTAGATTTGGGAAGATGATAATAATTCCACGTTGCACTTGTGAAACATTTCTCAGTTTACCCATTTAATCTTCTAGGAAATCTATGGATTTGCTAGAATAGGGATTATTATTCCATATCTAAATGTGAAGGAATTGAGGTGCAGTATTCCATATGGGTCAACCTGTGGTGATAACTTTGGAAATAACAACGTTAAGGAAAGCCCACAAATGTCTATAGGTTATTGAAGAAGGGAGTCCTTCTTGCCTGTTTGCTTTATTTCCCTTTTTGATTTGCATTCTCATTTATTTATTTTAAATTTATTTCTCAGGCAATATTTGATTAAAAAAACCCAACAGTATAAAATATATAAATTATAAAGCATAATAATAAAGTGAACTCCCATGAACCCAGCACCCCATATAAAAATTAGAACAACACTGACAGAATTTATCTATATGTTACTGTTGCTCTCGTCTCTGCCCTCCACCCACCTCCCACCTAGAAATAATAACTATTTTAGATCTTGAAATTATCTTTCTCTTCTTAAAATGTAGTTTATTAAAATTGTTTGTGCAGGTATTCCTCAAGAATATGTTGTTTAGTTTTGCATTGTTTGATTTGGACCTGCACAAAAATGGTAACACTCTCTAGTCTTCTGTGATTTGCTTTTTTAATTCAGTAGTATGGTTTAAAGATCATTTCTGATGCTTGGTTTGATGTGGCCCATTCACTTTCATTGCTGAGGAATGTGAACTTGTGTGAATTTACTAATTTATTTATCTGTTTATTCATTCCTTGTCAGTGAACATTTAGACATTTGAGTTTGTTCCCCATTTTTCATGAATATGAATGATGCTTCTATGAACTGATGCTCTACGCAAGGGTTTCTCTACATATTTATCCAAGAGTTCAGTCATAAAATATGCATATAGTAAGCTTTAGCAGGTAATGGCACGATGCTTTCCAAAACAGTTGTACAATTTACACTCCTACCAATTGTGTAAAAGTACGAGTTGATCAACATACTTACCATTTTTTGATATCATCATTCTCTTAGTTTTTTTCCAGTTTTGGGGGTGTATGTGGTGCTTTGTCTTGAGATTTAAGTCTTTTCTTAAATAGAGGTGGGGTTTGTTTCTTTTGACGTACTCGCTCCCAGCCAGAAGCTCCCACCCTCCTGACCCATTTGTTCACAGAGTAACTGAAGCCTGTTTCACCATGAGAGAAAACTAGGGAGCCTGCTGCTTTACAGATAAAGCTTTGAACTCTCTCAGGCATTCTTTCTGCTTCCTCATTAAGATGTTGTGTCTTCCTCCAGAGCACAGGCCGAGGACGCAGCTCCTTAGTCTCAGGACTGTCTCTTCTCCCCCTCTGCTAACTCTGATTGCACAAACAAGAGGCTACGTGATGTAGATCCAGTCTTTCTTCTTTTTGATCTACTGCAAACATGCCTGCTCTGCTGAGAATATTAAAGCTTCGAAGCTGCATGGTTGGTTATATGTTGAGTTAAAGAGTCAAAAATTCATGGGGGGGGGGCATGAATGATAGATTTTCTGCAGCAGCAGGGATAGAATCTGCCTGCTCTAAGGGAAAGCAGGCCTCCCTTAGAGGTCAAGACAGAAGAAAAATGAGCCTGGAATGAGAAAGTACATGATAGAAATGTGGATATCTTCAAAGAAATATGAAATTTAAGGATTGAGGGCATATGTGAACCTGATTCTGAGGTCTGCCTTTCCAGGTAGCAATATTTTCATAGACATTTTAAAGCCCTAGAGATATTGTTCAGACCTAGGGAATATTAGCAGATATTTTGAGACCTAGGAATGGTGAGTGGCTTGCTCAGGATTACACAGCTAGTTATTTGCAGACATAGATTAGACTTGGGATATCCGAGGATTCACCACATTGGCACACTTTCCATTAAAACGCAAACTGTATTGCTTCCTCTGACCTGTTCTCCAGTTTTTCTTTTGTTGATTAAAGTGAAACAATGCCACAGTATGCAAATGCAAAAGGAAGAAATACAATACATGTTGTATTCTGTGAGGCTGGAGGTTTATGACAAAAATAAAATAATTTGTGTTAACACAGGAACTATGCTGCAATAAGCCAGAAACATCAACTGATAAGTAAAAGCCATTCAGGTTAGTCAGAAAAAAAGTAGTTTTTTGCTGGGAGAGCATCTCATATGAATTCGTAATTTACGCAGTAGATCAAAAGAGTAGGGTGAGATTGGAAGTG
>NW_007751442.1:2716-9324 GCF_000696425.1 Galeopterus variegatus | reverse complement strand
GTATTCTCTTTGTTCAGTAAAGTTTCATGGTTTTACTTATAAAGGTTTAGCAAATTTCTTACTAAGTTCATCTCTAAGTATTTTGAATTTGTTGTTATTCTGAATATTTTGACTGACTATTGCCAGTGTATTGAAATTTTTAAAATTCTTATTTGTAACTTATTTTCTTACTGAACTCTTTTGTTAGTTGTAATAGCTTCTCAGTTGATTATCTCTGGATTTCTAAGTAGGCAATCATGCTGTCTGCAAATAACAATATTTAGAGACTTTTTATTATGTTCTCATTTTATTGCATTATTAGGACCTGTGCTTGAATAGTAGTGGTGATACATGAAATCTTGTCTTATTCCTGATTATTGGGAATGTTTCCAATGTTGCAACATTATGATGCTTGCTGTAGATTTATGGTAAATAGCCTTTTTCAAGCTAAGAAAGTGTTTTTTCCCCCTTAGTTTGCAAAAATTTTAGATATTTTAAAATTCAGGAATAAGTATTAGATTCTATTAAGTTGTAGTTGCATTAGTTAAGACAATTATAAAGTTTTTCTTTAATGTGCTAATTAATATAGGGGATTGCATTTAGAATCTTTCTGGGGAATTACATTTAGAATTTTTCTGAGGAATTGCATTTAGAATTTTCCTAATGTTAAATCTTTCATTCTTGGGATAAATTCTACTTCTTTATGTTTTATACTCTTAATACTGTGTTATAGTCTATTTATTAATAATTTATTTAGGGCTTTTTCATCTACTTATATAAACAAGTTTTGACCTGTGGTTTCCTTTTAGTGTTATTTTGTATGGCTTAGACATTGGTATTATGCTACTCACAATGCCAATATAGCTAGCTATGTTGAGTTAGCAAGAATAAGTTCAAAGGTTCTCCCATTTTTTTCCTCTCTCATGCTTTGGAATAGTTTATAAAGCATGGAAATTTACCGTTGCTTGAAATCTAATCAGACCTGTTGCCTGTATAAAGCACTGACCTTTTACTATCTTTTCAGTTTCTTCTATTTTCATTAGCATAGTTGAATTTTTTAACTCCTTTGTGATTCAAATTTGTTAATCCATATTTTTCCTAGAAAAATATCTGTTCGATCTATATTTCAACCAATTGTTTAAAATTATTGTACTATTTTATTTTAAAATATCTTTTATACCTCTACCTACATCATCTTTCTCACTCTTAATACAGTTTGTTTGCATTATGTTTCTTTCCTCCTTTATGAAACTCTTTAAAGATTTTATTTATTTATTTATTTTGGTCTGTTTGTCTTTCCCAGAATCCTAGCCTCTGCTTTTATTGTTTACTATTGCTTCTACTTTATTGGCTTTTGCATTTATATTTTTGATTCTTTTATTCTTCTGTGTGTTTATTTACCACATTTGGCTTCCTAAATGCTTAATGCATTTATTCTTCATCTTTCTGCTTGTTGTATAAGCAACAACAAAAATGTTTTTAACATCATCTCAAGCACCAAATTTAAGGCTGTAAATATCTCTCATAGTTCTGCTTTAGCTGCATCAAAAAAAATTTGATATTGTGGAATATTTCTAAATAGTTTATAATTTCAATTTCTTTAATATGTTACTAAGACAATCTATTAATATTATGTTATTTTAATTTCTACTTTTATTCTACTGTGACCAAAAAGTATAACCTCATAGACTTTACTGAGAAAATTTTCGTGCTTAATATAGAGTCAAATCTTTTTAACATGGATTGAGCAAAAATAACGTTTATTTTCTGAATTGGGGGTATATCAATTTATTGTGTTTAATATATTGTCAAGTTTGTGAATCCCAATTTAGTGAAAATAGTATGTATTCTCTGACATGTGGTATATCAATTATCACAAAGCCATCATTTATACTATTTAATTTATTTCTTTTATATCTACTTGATCTGTTGATTTCTGAGGAATGCATGCTCTAAAGACTCCCAAGATGATTGTCAATATGAGGATTTCTTGTTTTTATCATAGAATTTGTTACTCTATACTTTGAAACTATGATCATGATTCTAATAACATTCTTGCTTGAGTTATACCCTTTTGTCAATATAAGATATCCTGCTTTCTTTCATAAATGCCTTATGCACTAGAGTTTATCTGGTAACTCAACGCTGGCCCAATCTCTTGTGACTTGCCCAAGATCTCAGAGCTGGACCTGTTATTGAACTTTAAACTCTGTTATTTTAACTCTAGTTCCTGATCTCTCTCCACTAGATAGTCCTCTATAGATAGGAGGAAGTCAAGCAACTTTCTTGGGAAACATTTTTTCCCACCAGGCAGACATACTATTTTTATTTGTTCATTCAGTTGCATTGATATTTAAGGCATCTTAGGAATATCAATTAACTCTGACAAGACACAGTGGTTTTCTGACAAGATGGAATGGAAACCAAAGAAAGGAGGAGAATAAAGATAGCCTAAGAAGATAATAGAATTAATGTTTTGTCAATGTACTTTTCTTTCATAATCCTTTGCAAGCAAGGCCATCACAATACTGAAGAAGTTAAAAAGAAAAAAGCGCACTTATTGCTAAGTGTAAAATGAAGCTAATAATACTGCATCCAATCCTCAATTTTCAAATTCAACCTCTTCTAATTAATAATTGACATTAGAAATTCATAAACCTTTAGATAATACATTAGGCAAGAAACAATAGTTTAAATCCATGCTTTCTTTAGTTTCTAGCATAGCTTCCTCCTAGCACACATCAGAATCACCTGTAGAGCTCTTTAAAATGTGGATCACTGTGTCCCATCCCCAGAGGTTCTGATCAGTGGATTTAGGAAGGGGCCCAAGACTTTGCATTCTTAAGAAGCTGCTAGGTAATCCTGATGCTGCTGGTCCAGAAACCACACATTGAGAGCTAATGTTCTAACGTCATAACAGTTTTACATGGGTAAATGACCACCAAAACTTCCTTTTCCAGTGTCTCTTGTGCTGGGTGTCCCCATGTGCCTGGGTCCCCAGCCAATGGGTTGTGAGTGAAAGATATTTGTGAAACATCTGGATCATGACCTTAAAGGCAAAGGAGCATGTCCTCCCCTTCCTTTCTGCTTTCCAGCAGGTTGGAATGCTGCCATTTTTGACTCTGAAAAGGTGGGAAGTACTCTGGAGATAACAGTGTCCAAAACACTGTCAAGTCATTTTACCAGTCCTCATCATAATCGGAACTGCTTTGTGAAATAAATACTCTATGTCTTTTATAAGCCACTGTTGTTAGGGGCCTAGATGATCCTAAAAAAACACAAACATTTTGCTGTTCTAGAGTCTACTTTGAACACACTGGCCAGAGGGATCCTTTCAGCTATAAATCAGATCTCTTCACTTCACTTGAAACCCTCAGTGGGAATAAAAGCCAAAGTCGTTATACTGGTCCAGGACATTACATACGCAACAGCTCCTCCCCCCCCTGCTTAGTCTGCTGCAGCGATGTGGGCCGCCCTGCTATTCATGGCACATCCTGGCAGTCATCCAGGGGGTCTTCAAAAAGTTCATGGAAAGATTTTTAATTTTGTATTATCTCTCAATCCCGTTTTTCCACAAACTTTTTGAAGTACTCTCACATAGACAAGTATATAGACATATATATACATATAGATAAGTATAGGCAAGTTTATACATATAAAAACTATGCAAGAGGCTGGAGCTGGTATCAGAAATAAATTAGAAAGCAAACATCAGATAATTCCCTATCGAGACAGAACCTGGGAACATTTTGAGGGTATCAGAAACCACTTTTTTATGATGTCAGCTCTGTGGTTTGGGGCAGGTCTCCTAGATTTATGAGGCCTTAAATATTCAGACATGTATCATAGAGAGCACCATCCTGGTTGACCCGGGTCAGTACCGGTTTACCCTTGTTGTTCCAGTATACTTATTAATAAGACTCATTTTCACTTTCAAAGGTCTCCTGAAAACTTGAAAATGAGTGGAAAATTGAGATTGGAGGTAGAAGAAAATACCAGAAATAATTGCAAAGGGAACGAGAAATGTAGATGTAGCAGGAGAAACCCCAACCCATTGCTTGGATTTAAGAAAGGTTAGATGATGATTTAGGCTTCGGTAGTAATATCTGTCCTAAAGCAAACAGGTATTTCCTTCTCGTCTACCCCCACCCCCACCCCTGATGCTCTGCCTACTTTTGGAAATTTCCCAGCCAACATCAAACAGGGGTATAAGAAGTTTGAAAACAAACAGCAATTTAATTTAATATATTTAAAAACTGAAAAGAGGTTTTTTGTTTGTTTGTTTGTTTGTTTGTTTAGTAGCCCTGTCCCCCTTTTCATTTTGGCCATTCAGAGGCACCACCTTGAGTTGTTCTGACAGCTTATTCTTACTGCCTGAGCCTAGAGAGAATTTGTCTGAAATATTGGCGTTTTCCAGAGGCTTTTAGTTAAGAATTTGCACCGTGGGGAGGTCACAGAAATCCAGAACAATAAAAGCAAAAAATGTATTGTGTTAGGAAGCAAGGTTAGGGAAATTGCATTCATAATGGGAGCAGAAGAGTCTGGGATACGAGAAGAGGCTGAAGATCTAAACCAGGTTGACATGGAAGGTGATACACAACTGATTAAACATGAATCAAAGGCAAATAGATGCTGTAAGCTGCAGGACATCACATAGTGTACGGTCCTGCACTCTGCTCAATAATTTATTTCTCACTTGGATGAGGGCACAGATATCTAAGCCACTCTTACCTTTTTCCCCAGTTCTATTCCAATCCTTTGCATGTGCTTGGCTTTATATAATTTGTTAATGTGGTCATTGAAAGTCACCCTGTCTACCTGCTGGCCCCTGTGGAATCCAGACCATGGCCTGTCATCCTCAGTCAGAGACTGGGGCTGCTGAGGCCTACCTCTCAGGTGTGACCATGTCTATCTTGAGAGCATCAGAGGTGAATGTGTGTGACCTTTGCAACAATATGTGAGGATACTTGCTAAGGGAATTCTTTCATTCCTTCCAGTGACATAATTATTTATTTAATCTCTTATTTAATTCCATGTGTGAGTCATGTACTGCTCCAGCCAGTTGTTTTTATGTGAATTTTCCAGTACTTAAAGATATCCAGCAATTTTTCATATGTTAATTGATTATTTAGATATCCTCTTTTGTGGAGTTCCTATTTAGGTGTTTTTGTCTATTATTCTTTTAGGCTGTCTTTCCTTACTGATTTGTAAGACTTCTTTATATTTTTTGAATATGAGCTTTTTTACTCTTTGGTGCTATCTTTTGATGAATAAAGTTTCTAATTATAATTTAATTTGATATATAGATATTTTTTGTATAGTTGGTGCTTTTTGCGTCCTATGTAAGAAAGCTTTCTCTACATGAAGAGCATAGACCCTGGAACAAAAGAGCCAGGGTCTGAAATCTAACACTGACATTAACTGGTGTAGCTTCAGCACATTATTTAATCTCTATATGCCTCAATTTGATCAGATAATAGTAGCTCCCTCTCATAGGGTTGTTACAAGAATTAAATAGATTTATATACATTAAAGTGTTAAAAAGTGCCTGGTACATAGTAAGTACTACATTTGTCATTTGCTAGAACTTGCTATTTCCTAGTATAACCTCATAGATTTTCTGTGTCATTTTCTAGATTCCATCATGGACTTTTATTATTCTTATCTGACTAGATGATTACATGATTATTATTTTCCTAACTTCTCATTAGTGCTCTTAACCTTTGGTAAGAAGAGAGGGGAGAGCCATGTGACTTGCCATGCCAACGATTTTATCCTAAGGCCACTGATTTCACTTCCACTCTAACTTAAGAATGGTAGATCAAGAACTCTTACATGCAGTTTGTGTTCAACATGCTACCAACGTGAGTTCCTTTATGGCAGAAAGTGGGTCTATGGCAAATATGATTTACCTGTCACTTAGTAGTACATAATGAGTTGATGATATTAGTTTAATAAATATGACATATAACAAATTATATATAATATGTGACATAATATAATACACATACTTTATTGACATGCTTCTAGTTGGGTAAATAAGGAATATCTCACTTCTCTTATTTAAATCTTGATTAGGCCTCAGCCTACTGTTGGAGAAGAAGATGGTTGGAGCCAGGGAGACTCCATGTAACAGGTATCAAGCCCTCTTGGTTCTAATGTGGTTTCATCCCTGATTTATCCAGTTGATCAACAAAAAAATTTGTCAGTCACATAATATGCATAAGGCATTGTATTAAATGTCATGGAGAACACATGAAAATAAAAAGATGTGTTCTAAGCACTTAGAAGAATGTTGATCCAGTTAAAAGACACCTGTAAGCCAGTACTTACCAAACTTGGCTTTTAAAGAAATTGCCTAGAAAATGTTTAAAGTGCCCAGGTTCCACCTGCTAAACTTTTGATTTAGTGGAACTGTGTTTCAGACTAGAAATCTGCATTTTAAGCAAGTTCTCTGGTAATTCTGAGATAGAGTGATTTAGGGCCCATAGTTTAGGAAACTGTGGAGTATGCATAAAGCAAATGTACTTCACAGGGTCTGGTTTTCCAAAGCCTTGCACTTTCAAGTACTGACCTTGCAAAGGACAGGAAATTTTCCCCAGGCTATAGTCTCTGTTGTAAGATAAAGA
>NW_007751442.1:0-969 GCF_000696425.1 Galeopterus variegatus | reverse complement strand
ACTCTGGAAAATGACTAGGAATCTTTTTTCCATTCAGGCATTCAGGGAAAAAAAGTCTCCCATGAAAAATTAATGCCTGTGCCTATGAGTCTTATGGGTTTGGAGTCTCATTTTATATTATTCATGTAATTGTAGAGTCCCCAAGCCAAAAACCTAACAAAAGGTTATAGAATGACTGGCAGAAGAAAACAAAACCACTGATGAGGAACACTTGCGTAACTGAAAGCATAAAGATTTCCCAAAGTAAAGAACAAGTCTCAGTGAACATAAGATCACAATCAAACCTTACAAAATACATGAGCAATAATCAATCATAAATAAAAATTCAGAGGATAAAACAAATATGAGATTAAGCACCTAGGAACTTGAAACAATAGAATGGCAATCACAAAGAAAATCTAAAAATAAGTAAATTTAAAATAATGAATGAATTAAGAGGAAAAATAAAAATCTTAGAGAATAAAACTAAGTAGGACTTTACAATAAAAGAATTTAGTTGAAATGTAAGACTTAATGATATTTTAAACAGCACATTTGCAATTTCTACAGAGAAATTAGTAAACCGAAAGATGGTTCTGAGGAAATTACCTATGAAGCAGGACAGAGAAAGTAAAAGACTGAAAAACAAATAAGTAGTTAAGAGACAGGAGAATAGAAANAAAGGGGTGACAAATCTGTAGGAGGCAAAGCAACAGGAAACACTGCTGTCTATTGTAGATACAAACTTTGGAGAAAGGATTCAAACTGCTCTAAACTACTACAGCCAAACCAGTAAACTCAAGAGGGTTGTGGAAGACAGTCTGGCCCATCTCTAGATCACAGTGGGTCTCTCGATCTTCCTCTTATCTTGAGAACTGGGCTAAAGAACAACTGAGGACTTGGAGCTCTGGTCACATAATCCTCTAGATAGTGATGGAAACACTCCCAATACCTAATTGTATAAATGGTGGGTAATGAGACTGAAAGTTG
>NW_007751441.1:9122-9325 GCF_000696425.1 Galeopterus variegatus | reverse complement strand
AAATACCTAAAATATTTACTCTCTGGCCCTTTAAGAAACAATTTGTCAAGTAGTCAGCCGACGTTTTTAAAACGGTGTCCTAAAGATCCTGACAGTTCAACCAGAGCTGACCTCAGAGCAGGCAAGGGAAGAGGCCACGTGGAAGATGTGCCACGTTCAACCACACGGTTCTGCTTTTACCTCTTATATACTTGGAAGTCTAA
>NW_007751441.1:6488-7355 GCF_000696425.1 Galeopterus variegatus | reverse complement strand
CTCAGCCAGTGAGCAGGAACTGGTCTGTATGTGGGATCCGAACCCTCGGCGGGAGTGCTACCATGCTCCCAAGCGGCACACTATAGCGGTGCGCCACCGGGCCGGCCCTAAAAAGCTAGTTTTGATCAAAAAGTAGGTCAGATAGTATCCCCAAACTCAGTCCTTGGCACTCCAGGCAGTTTTTAATGGGACCATCTCATGTAGCAGGGTTTTTAGGGACGTCTTCAAGGCACTTTAACTGGGGCAGAAAAATCCTGAAGTGAGTGACCAGTACAGTGAGTGGCTGACCAGTTGTCCCAGCTTGTTGGGGACTGAGGGAGAATTTCAGGATGTGGGACCTTCACTTTTAAAACCAGGACAAGTTGATCACCCTCTTAATGAGGGGACTCAAAATCATGTCATATGAAGATGTGCTGAAATTTGTTTCATCAGAAATGTAGTCATAATATTAATAGTAATAACTAGCATTTACTGAGCACTCATCATCTGGCAGACTGTGAAGTATTTTAGATGAATATTCTCATTCCAACTTCACAACCAACCTACAAGTAGGCATAATTATTTTCTCCATTTTTCATGAAGAGGAGACTGAGATTTACAGTGGCTAAATAATTGCCCAGTGACATATCTAGTAAGTGGCAGAATCCCAAACTGAACTGAGCTTTTGGGTTCCAGAATCTGCAGTTTTAAACCCTTTAGAAGAGTTAAGGGGCTCAATAGCAGCTTTGGTACTTGAAGGACTGTTGCAGAAGAAAGACAGGGCTTATTTTATGAAACTATGGTGGTCGGAGAGTATGTGAAATTGCAGAGAGAGTTTTGAATTTCTGAACTTTCCAGAATAGAGTAAGCTGCTCCAGGAAAGACATT
>NW_007751441.1:2229-5851 GCF_000696425.1 Galeopterus variegatus | reverse complement strand
AGAGAGAGTTTTGAATTTCTGAACTTTCCAGAATAGAGTAAGCTGCTCCAGGAAAGACATTCCCTGCACTTGGTAGAAATGCTTAGAGAAATACAAACATTGCATAATTGGTCTAGTCTTTAGAATCCCTCCTAAGAACAAGATGTTGTGTGGTGTTTTTTTCCTTCCAAGATCAAAATTAGGAAAAGCCCCCTCTATACATACTCACAAAATTAACTTTAAAATCACAATAGAAAGGCAACATATTTTATTTTACAGCAAAACTTATGATTTATTTTAAATCCCCATGCTTTTCTAATAAATGCTGATTATACCATATGCCCCCTTCAGTTCAAGTTTGAGTGTAAATCATAAAAAGTCCATAATCCAAAACGTTTTATGTGTTTTTACGATCACAGAAGGCTGCCTTGCCTTCCATTCATGATTAATTTTTTTTGATGGCTCCCTCTAGATTTTAGAAAATAATTAAAACTAATGAACAATTCGCAATGGCAGTAAAGCAACAAGCATATTGTTTCCTGTCTGGGCTCCAAGCTCGATCAAAGGGAGGACTTACTGAGATGCAGCTACTTCACTTCCTGACCACCCACTGAGACCAAATGACAGCCTCAGGGAAGATCATGAATTCAGATTTTTTAGCACTTTATGGAATAGAGTTTGCAAAAATACAATTATTCAGTATAATGCTGATTCCCCAGCAGAGAAGTATTCTAAGATGTGTGGTGTTTATTTTCTCTTACTGCTTTCCTGTGTCATCAGTGGGATAATGTTTCCATTAGACCATGTCACACATACATTAAACCATATCACACATATATCACACATATCACACAAACCAGTGTGACTGCTGCAAAAGAAAACAAGGAGGGGTTATTAATAAATTACCACTTCATCATATTTTCCCAAGTCTGATGATGTGTTTTCAACAGGTATTATAGAGAATATTTTATTCAGGGGTTTACCCAGTAAAAAAGAAGAAGAAAAGTAAAACTTAAGGTTAAGTTCATTGTTCAGGGGGTAGGAAGGTTGAATTGTGAAGTATTTCTGTACAAGGTAAGAGGGAAGTAGAGATTTGGGGGAGGACTGATTATTTCCATCCTCTTTCTATTATATATCCTGTGGCTTCATCTACAGAAAAATGCTTGACTTTTTTGGTTGATTTGACACTCACCTCAATTTAACTTGACTGATCAAGCAATTAACAAATTGTGGTCAATCAAAATGGCAGCTTTGTCTTCTTTTATTTTTCTTCTGCAAATGACTTTAAAAAAAAAATAAATCCCATGCATTGATGATACAGCAAAGTCAATTAGCTTTTAACATTGGCCACAAAGGTGATTTAGATGATAATAAAAAATAGAGTCAATTCTTAATTGCTCTGAAGCTGATTACATTTGGGGCTTTCTTGGGACCTTGAGTTTCTCCCTTTTTTTATTTCCCTTCTTTCTGTTTATTGGCTCCAAACGGGGAGGAGGAAACCACAGATGCTCTAGAAACACTTGTTAATAGACTTTGACATGGAAGAGTTACTGGGAGTTGTTAGGTTTTGATCACCCAAGCTTGCTCCGTTGGCTTGCCATGCAAACTGAAAGCTGGCAATACAGTTCTAGATGCCTGTCAGGAAGGTTTTATAGATCTGCAACCAGCACTGACCTCAGGCAAGGCAGTGAAGTTTTGCCTTTAGCATGCTCTCTGCACCTCCACCTGCTTCTGTCTCCATTGCAGAATCTTAAGACCTCAAGAATGCAAAAGCTTAGCTGTTCCCTCCCTAGCACCTTGGGTCCAAACTTGCTCTCAGAAAAGGATCTGACACCTATAGAATTTCACATGGCCTTTTAATCTTCTTATTTATTGTGGAAAGAAAGATGCTGTGGGTTGAAAAGGACAGCAAATAGCCGTGAAATGGTAGAGGAAAATCTTAGCGCAAGGGACATTCAGAGTTTGAAACCACCTCAAGGCTGAAGTCATATATATATATATATATTTTTTTTTTTTTTTTGCATTTTTGTGACCGGTAAAGGGATAGCAACCCTTGGCTTGGTGTCACCCGCACCGCGCTCAGCCAGTGAGCACACCGGCCATCCCTATATAGTATCCGAACCCGCGGCGGGAGCACTGCTGTGCTCCCAGTGCCACACTCTCTGGAGTGAGCCACGGGGTCGGCCCTGAAGTCATATTTTATACCCTACACACCAACTTAACATGTACCTAAGATTGTCCCTGTTCCATTTACAGAAGCAAAGGCAGAGTTCTTAACCAGGGTCCCCCGACAAAGGTCTAGTTCAGGGCTTAGCAACCTATGGTCCAAAGGCCAAATGCAGCCACCACTGGTTTGTATATGCCCTGTGAGCTAAGGATGTTTTCTACATCTTAAAATGGTTGAAAAAAATCAAGAAAAGAACAATACTTTGTGACATGCAAAAATGTTATGAAATTCAAATTTTAGTTTTCATAAATAAAGTTTTATTGGAACACAGCCATGCACACTTGTTCATGTATTGTCTATGGATTCTTTCACACTACAAAGGCCGGGTTGAGTAGTTGTGACAGCCCACGGAGACTGAAATACCTAAAATATTTACTCTCTGGCCCTTTAAGAAACAATTTGTCAAGTAGTCAGCCGATGTTTTTAAAACGGTGTCCTAAAGATCCTGACAGTTCAACCAGAGCTGACCTCAGAGCAGGCAAGGGGAAGGATGGCCTTCGGGAAGAGGCCACGTGAAAGATGTGCCACGTTCAACCACACGGTTCTGCTTTTACCTCTTATATACTTGGAAGTCTAAGATCAAATTTATAAAAGTTTAAAACCAGTGTGTCAAGCAGTGAGTTTTTAAATCATGAAATATTTTAAATCTTTTTTTTTTCCTAGCACTTTTCCAAACTAAATGCCCAGTAATCGGCAATAGACTCTCCAGGAAACAGGCACGTGCTGTTATCATTAAACCATAACGGCAGAGGCTTCCGTGGAAGGAAGCCAGAAGAAGGCCCAGGGTGGCACAAGGGCCCCCCTTTCCCCACTTGCCATCTCACCTCTTTCCATCTCTACTTCTTCCTCTCTCCATTCTAGATCCCTTCCCTCTTTCCATACGAACTTTCTCAGCCTTATACGTATACTGACACCGCTTTAAATGAAGCTTACCTGTGGCTTTGGCTTGCCGTGGCACCCGTATAACTTCTGCTCCACTGTTTTGCAAGTTCTTTCTGTTTCTCTCCAAGAGAGAAAAACCTAATGGGTTAAAAAGCATGAGCTTTGCCAGATTTGAATCCTGGCTCTTCCACTTGGCAACTCCTCTTCTTTCCAACTGGGCAAGTGACTTAACTTCTCTGTGCTTTGGCTTCATCGTGAGTAAAATGGGGATAATAATTGTACAGATCTCATGAGGTTGTTGTGAGGATTAAATAATATATGTAAAATAATTGGAACAATGCCTGGCATGTAGAACATATGATATAGGTGTTAGCTCTCGTTACTATCTGATTTGCTCACTCAAGCCATGGTTGGGCCCCTTGTCAACCTAAAAGGTTTTTGGACCAATCTCTTATCAGCTACTACCCATTAGTCTAATCAGCAGAGGCAGGGTGAAAGGGTAAATATTACATTAAAGGCCCCAATTCCTTACCC
>NW_007751441.1:0-866 GCF_000696425.1 Galeopterus variegatus | reverse complement strand
AGTCAATTGAAGAGCATAGGAAGAAATGCCTTCCCAGAAGAGATATTGACCATTGCCTGTGTTTGTACCCTGCATTCTGGGGTGGCTCTTTGGGTTTTATTGCCCATGTCTTTGAAGAGATAATATTGAGCGGATGTTACCTGCACTAAACTTGAAGCTGGACTGCCTACGTTCAAATCCTGATTCTACTACTTATTAGCTGTGTTAATCTTTGGCAAGCTACACAACCTGTGTGTCTTCTCATGAGGTTGTGTGAGGATTAAGTTAGTTAAACCATTCAAAATGCTCAGAAAAGTGCTGGGCATACACTAAGCACTCTGTACATGTCTGTTTTTATTATCATCCTTGTTGGAACAGCTATTACCACCATTTTAATGACAAAACCCTGAGTTTATTCTGGGAAACCACCTTTCCTTTAGTTTAGATTATATCCTAAAAATACAAGGGTACTTCAAAAAGTTCATGGAAAAGTGAAGTTGAGAGACATCTCAATACACATCCTTATGTGAAAGTTTTGAACGCGTCTCATACTGATTTCACCCTCCTAGCCTGGCCAGTTAGAGCCATTATTCTCTGGCTATTGTGACAGACTGAGGTTTGAGCATGTGACCCAGTTTAACCAATGAGGTACAATCTCATTATAAATAGATTTGATGGTGCTGTGAGAGAAACACATACTTTCTCTTCCACTGACATCAACTCATAAGGAAGTAGGCTGAGAATATAGCCCATTACAAACAGCAAAACGAAGAAATGGAACAGTAGGTCCTGATGACAACATTTAAAACCCTAGATTAAACCCTTCTTAGTACCGATGATTTCTTTTTCTTTTCTTTTTCTTTTTTTTTTTTTTTTTTTCGGTGAGG
>NW_007751440.1:8654-9326 GCF_000696425.1 Galeopterus variegatus | reverse complement strand
TGTTTCCCAAAACAGAAGGAAGGGATGCTGGAGAAAGCCAGCAGTGGTCTGCTCTACCACAGATCCTGGTCACCTGTACTAGTCAGGGTTCTCCAGAGAAACAGAACCTATAGAATATATGTAAGAGGAGACTTATTAAGGGATTGGCTTATATGATTATGGAGTCTGAAAAGATCCAAGATATGCTGCCTGTGAGCTGCAGAACCAAGAAGCCAATGGTGTAAGTCCCAGTCCAAGGCCAAAGGCCTAAAAACTGGAGGGGCCACTGGTGTAAGTCCTGGAGTCCGAAGGCCTGAGAACCAAGAGTTCTGATGTACAAGAGCAGGAGATAATGGATGTCCCAGCTCAAACAGAGAGAGTGAATTTGCCCTCTCTCTGACTTTTTGTTCTGTCTGGGCCCTCAAGGGACTGCTTGATGCCTGCCCACATTGGTCAGGGCAGGTCCTCTTTACTCAGTTGACTGACTCAAATGCTGACCTCTCCTGGAGACACCCTCACAGATACATCGAGAAATAATGTTCTACAAGTTATCTGGGTATTCCTCAGCTTAGTCAAGTTGACACATATAGTTAACCAGCACATCGTTTTCCCTGCAGGTGCTCCTCATGAGGAAGACTTCAGGAGATCCAGGGCATTTTCAATGCAACATCTAAGTATCTTTGAAAAAATATA
>NW_007751440.1:0-7688 GCF_000696425.1 Galeopterus variegatus | reverse complement strand
CTCATAGGTCTGACACTGTATAACAAGTTTGCCAAAACAAGCTCCCTAAGACTGTCAGCACCACCCCAGGTATGGGACAGAACAAATCTTAAAAGCCCTATGCATCCCTTAAATCCAGGGCTTTAGCTATATTGACACTGTTTTCACAGCCCTGGCTACTCAAAGCATGGTCTTCCATAAGCAGCATCAGCATCATCGGGGAACTGGCCCATATCCTCACTGCCCAAACCAAGTTTGCAAGACTGGCAGCACTGGCATCACTTGGGAGCTCATAGGAAATTCAGAATCTCAGGCCCTACCTGAAGACCTAACGGAGAAGAATCTGCATTTTAATAAGATCGCCAAGAGATTTGTACGCGCATTAAGAGTTGAGAGCACTGCTGTATTTGTTTTCTAGGGCAGCTGTAACTCAATACCACAAATTCGGTGGCTTAAAACAATAGACATTTACTCTCTCCAGTTCTGGAGGCTAGAAGTCCAAAATCAGGGTGTCAGCAGAGTTGGTTCCTTCTGTGGACTCCGAGAGAGTGGGTGTTCCAGGCCTGTGCCCTAGCTTCCAGGGATTGCTGCAATCCTTGGCGTTCCTTGACTTGCAGATAATGCATCTGCACTTCAGTCTCTGCCTCCATCATCACATCGCATTTCCCTGTGTCTGTGTGTCCAAATCTGTCTTCTTGTAAGGACATCACTTGTATTGGATTAAGGACCTACCCTGCTCCTGTTATGATCTCATCTTAACTAATTACATCTGCAATGACCCTATTTCCAAATAAGGTCACATCCTGGGGTTAGGACTTCAACACATCTTTTTAGGGGGACACAATTCACATAACAACTGCCTTCAAAGTCTGTCATCCCTAAATGCTGGGAGACTAGCTGACTGAAACTGGAACATTTCTGTAAATTTATTTTTGTAAACAATTTTGTAAATTGAAGAAGATGGCAGGTCAAGAATAAAACTTGAGGATGTCTATTTTTGCAAAGTTACTCTTGTTTTCAGTCTGCACACCCAGTAGTATCTTTAGCTTTCCAACCGACCCAGCCACAGTGCAGGGGCAACCATGAGAACAATCTGGGGTGTTTGCCACCTTGGCTGCTCATTAGAATCACCTGGGGAGGTTAAAAAATACTGATACCTAAGTCCACCCTCAGATATTCCAGTGTAATTGGTCTGGGGTATTGCCTGGGCATCAGGATTTTAAAATAATTCTCAGATTCTTTGGCTAATCTGCAGCCAAATTTGAGGACTAATGGGATAGATGTTTTGTTTCTACATGACACAAAAGAAGGAGATGTAGTCCCTTTCCCAAATAAGGAAGTGAGACATAAGCACAAATAATACCAAATATGAGCATACAGAGATTCCTAACAATAGCATTTTAGGTTTTTTACAGTTCTTATGTACAAAAGGAGGTTACTATGAGAAGTACATGAAGGTATATATCTGGCATCACTCTCAAAAATCTCCCACGATGGTGGACTTGCTTATTTCTCCTTGTAGTTTTGTCAATTGTTGAAGTATTTTTGAGGTATTTTTATTTGGTGCTTATAAATTTAAAGTTATTATTTCTTCTCAATAAATGAATCCTTTATCATAATAAATTACTTCCTTTTCCCTACTAGGAAAAAGGGAAATGTTTTTCACCTGGAAGTCTATTTTTCCCCCAACACTAATGCAGTTGCATCAGCTAGTTTTTTTTTTTCCCCCTGAAGTTATATGGTATATATTTTTTCCCATCCTTTAACTTTCAAATACTTTCTGTGTTCTTATATATAAATGAATCTCTTGAATGGAATATAGTTTGGATTTTTAAAAATGTACCCTGACAACCTTACTCTTTAATTAGAGCATTTAGTCCATTTACATTTAATGTAATTACTAGTATATATTGGTGATAACAAATATTTAACAACTCCCAGTGTACTTTGTGGAGGTTGCAGTTCTCACTAGTGACCATGAGAGGGCGATTCCATGGGATACACAGGGATTTACAGCCTTGAAGGGACATGGGGAACCAGGCATTTGCTGTTTGGAGTTCTACCACCACCTCTGAGGATGTGTCTTCCCTTCAGTATCTGGGCATTCTCTGGCCAGGGGAGGAGCAAGGAAGACACAAGAGCAGACACAAGAGCAGTCCCTGGCTGTGCCTATCAGTGGGGGGAGGATGGGTGAAGGCACTCAGTGGGCTCAGGGCATTGGCCATTTACCAACTTGTATAGAAAAATTTCAGTGTTTTCACAACCAGTACTGATGTACAAGCAATTCAGAATGACATCAGCCCTGCTGGTACATTTGGGTTTAAATCAACCATGTTATTTTGTGTCATTTATAACACCTCTTCTTTGTTGGTTTTTCCTCTCCTTTCTTGCCTTTATTTATTATTATTATTTTTTCTCTCTTGTAGTTTTAAAGTACTAAAGTCTGTTTCTATTTTTTTAGTAATTACCCTAGGAATTAATTACCTCATGCATCTTTAACTTTTCAAAGCCTGATCAATACATTTACTTTCTTCCCTGACAATACAAGAGCCTAAGAATACCTTAATTCCATTTACCCCCAGCCACTTAGTGTGGTGCACTTTAATCCTTCATATGTTTTTAAACCCATAGATATTATTATTATTGTCTTTTAAGACAATGTTTATTATCATTTACCACCTTCTTTGTTCTTCCCATCTTCTCACAGCTCTATGTTAACATGGGATCATTTTCTTTTTGCCTGAAGTTATGTACTGTACAATTTCCCTTTAGTGAGGGTCTTCTTTTTGCATGTAAATGTTTTTATTTTGCCATTATTCGTAAAAGATGTTTCCCTGAGGATAGGATTATAAGTTGGCAATTAATTTATTTCAGCACACGAGGATATGCCTCCACCATTTCTCTCAGCAAGTGGTCAGACTATTACTCCAATAAAAACAATCTGCCTTTTTTTTCTCTGACTGCTTTTAAGATGTCTTTTCTTTATTTTTCTGAAATTACACGATATGTGTCTTGGTGTAGACTTCTTTTTACTTATCCTGCTTTAAATTTGTTGAGCTTCCGTTTTTTGGTGCTTTGGTATCTTTCTGAAAGAATTATTTCTTTAAATACCACCTTTGCTCCATTCTCTTTAGCCTCTATTTTTGAGACTCTGATTAAGTGAATATTAGACCTTCTCCTGGGATCTACACATCTCTTCTGCATTTCCAATCTTTTTCTCTCTGTGCCTCATTAAGGATAATTTCTTCAGCTCTATTTTTAATTTTATTAACACTTTTTTAGCTGTGTCTAATGTGTTAAACACAACACAGACAATTTTTGTTACTGTAGTTTTCATTTCTAGCAGATCTATTTGTTTTTTTAAAAAACTGGTTATGTCACTTTTTGTAGTTTCCTGTTCCCTGCAGATATCTTAAAAACTTATTTTTGTTCAACCTACACATAGTTTTTTTTTTCTTTAATAAGCTATGTCTTATAATTCCAATATCTGATATCTTTGAGGATCTGTTTCTATTTTCTATTGTTTCTGTTTCTGCTAATTTTTTTTTTTTTGTCTATTGTCTTTTTCTGTGTCCGGCAACGGATCACAACCCTCAGTGTTGCCCCCGTACCGGACCTGGGACCGGCAACGGGATTGCAACCCTCGGTGTTGCTCCCACGCCTCGCTCAGCGAGTGAGCGGGAACCGGTCTGTATGTGGGATCCAAACCCTCGGGCAGGAGCGCCGCTGCGCTTCCCAAGCGGCGCACTATCCAGTGCGCCACTGGGCCGGCCCCTGTTTCTGCTAATTTATAGAATCTATGCCTGGTCATATTTGAGTAGGTGCTAGCTATTATACAAAAAATTATTTAAAGAGTTATTTGGGGTTTTTTTTGTTTTTTGGATTTCAGACATTTTATTTTCTTTCCAGGCATGGTTCATAGCATTGTATTACAAGAATCAAAGAGTATAACAACAACAATAACAAAAAAACCAAACTTTTTTTGAAGACCATTTCTATTCCTTATTTGAAACATAACCAAATCAACGCAACTATACAATTTCCACATTAAATACGTTAGTAAAAGAATTCCTCCAAGTAGTGTTGCATATGAGCTACAACTTTACCCCAACTATTTTAATCATTATGATTTCAGATTTTCCAGGAAGCAACAGCACTAGATTAGGCTGTTACTACCTAGGCAAGAAAAAATGTGTCACCAGCAAATAATGTGAATTGGGGTCGTAGGTGTAATTTTTAAAAACTCTTCAAACAAACCATATTTGTTAGAGGAGGTAAGTAGAAAAACGAATGTTTGGGTTGAGCTATCCCTACCAGGAACTATATCCCATATGCAGAGTTCAAACATTCTTGGTAAAATAACATGGAAGGATCTATATATACTGTAAATTTAGCAAAACACTTTTATGTAAGGAAGGCTAGCTAAATATCATAGGAGGTTTACATTACCGATAAAAACAATTGTTATGTCAATTCTTTAAGGCTGGTTTCTTGCCTTAAACACCAGCCTTTAGTCTCACATGCAATCCACCTAGATAAGTGTTCAGGAACTCACAGAATAAGAAACATGAACCACAATTTTGTACTCTTAATTTCTATTTTTCAACTTAATGTTTTATAGTGCCGCCGATTTTGAATCCAGAGTTTGTATATGTAGGAAAGGAAATTTTATAGTAAGAGTGGGATGAGAGAAGATTTGCTTGTTTTTTGAAGCTGTGTGAAGGTTAAAGAGTTATTTGAAGCCTAGGATGAAAGTACTTTCCTCTACATAGAATTTGCTTTTACTTCTGGTATGTCTGGGATCACCATAAACCAAGTTCCACGCTAGAGGTTCTCTGGAAGGCCTAGGTTATTCAATCCGCAATTATGTGTAAGGCCTCGTTTGCTTATAGTTCATGTTCATTTTGAAGGTATAGTCCCTTGAGGTCTCAGCTTATTGTGTGGAGGGTCTACCATCATACTCCCTACTTTGAGTGACCTTGGGGGTTGATTTCTGTCTCCCTTGTCCCCACTAGGCTACCCAAACCAATGTCAAATTCAGCTAACCTCGCAAATATTCTCAGGACACAGGTGGCTTTTATTTTCATCTATCTTTCTGGGTTTCCATTTTCCCATCATTCTCTTCCTCGTAATTCCTTACTGTCATACCAACTCTTTGAAGGCTTTTAAATATTATAATTCTTTAGAACCCGCTTTTAAGTTGTTTTCAATAGAAAAGTTGGTCCAAATGACCTAGCTTACCATTACTGGAAATAGGAAGCCAGGTAATGTCTTTCTTGGCACACAGTAGGCACTCAATAAATGACAGCTGAATTAATTGAATTATCATAATTTCCCAAACATGCTCCATTTTTCTTGCCTGTTTCATCTGCAGAAGCTGTTTCCTACTCTTAGAATGCATTTCTCTTTCCCCGTCCCCAGCCTGAGAACAACCACATTTTACCATTTGACAAGGCTCAGAACAAATGCCACCTGTTTCTCAAAGTTTTTCCTGTTTTTTGCCCCAAATCTAAATCCTATCTCTTCCCTATCTAAACACTCACAAGACCTAGTATGTATCATTCTCTGGGCACTTAGCTAGAAAGAAATGTAGTTATACACATACTTATCTCTCCTGTGGATTTATATGTTCTTATCATTTTTGGCTTCTAAAGAATTCCCTCACTGGCTCTCCAGCTCAGCGTACATTATAAACAGATCTTTTAAAAAATATTATATCTAGTACTTTTAGGTTTGACGTGCTTGGATGGGATTCTTTGAACATTTGGTCTGACCTATTGCTGGAAGTGGGACTTAGTTCATTCTAATAATGAACTCGTACACTTGCACAGCACTTGAGAGGTAATAGGGTGCTTTCGCATACATGAGTTTATGTAAACGTCAGCAGCCTGTGACTTCAGTGTGGCTATTATTATGCTGCAGATGAGAAGCAGAGGGAAAGAGAGACTAAATAATATGCCAGAATAGAGCCACAAAGTTAGAAATGGAACCCAAGTCTTTTCTCCCTAAGCCCAGGGCTCATTCCAGAACACCACAGCTGCTTCCCCAGATTACTTGTGCCACCAGTCATTTTTATAACAACAACATCTGGAACTCTTTGGAAGCAGACATTCTGCACATGTAAGTACATGTGGTCAGGGACTGGGTTGTAGGCAGTAGATACAGGGATGGGCTATGTGAGGTTTCCAACACACACCTCTCAGGAGGCTTTCCGTATATCAGTCCTGCTTACCTTACAACTTTGGTCCCATTTCTCACGACTTGCATGTCCACCATACAGCCCCCGGTAACGTAGGCAGCGAGGTTCAACTCTGAGAATTCAGCCTGAAGGATAAAGCCAAACAAAAAAAGATTCTTCAAATGCCAACGGTACTAGTAACGGCTAATGTCTATTGGGTACTTACATGTGCCAAACAAACATTTAATCCTGCGCCTCATACTTGGGAAGCTGGCAATATTATTTTTATTTCCCTTTCTGAAAGATAAGGAAGCTGAGGTGCACAAAGGCATGGGGACGTGCCCAGGATTACACAATTCATAAAAGGTAAATCTGTCTTTCACTCCTCAAGGGCACATTTTAACCACTACTGATGTCTGCCTCTTTGAAGCTGGGACAAGCAACTCCAGCTCCATCACTGTACGATGCCAAATGCTGCTATTCAGTGTAATGTTTTCTCTGGATTTCTTCAGCTTCAAGCAATGCGGTATGTCGCCATGACTATATGATCGCATTTGTACCCTCTTACCCACAGTTTTGCTTTCTGCAGTCAACCTGGTCCAAAAACATAAAGTGGAAAATTCCAGAAATAAACAATTCATAAGTTTTAAATTAAAAATATAGTATATTTTAAATTTAAATATATACTATTTATATAGAGTATATATAGGGTTTGGTACTATCTGCCATTTCAGGCATCCATCGGGGGTCTTGGAATGTGTCCCCAGTGGGTAAGGGGGGAACTATTGTATTTATCTCTGGTGATGAAACTCTCTTCAAGTTACCTGCACAGTATCCCTTTCTTTGGTAATGACCCCTCCCCTCACTCCATCCACATGGTGATGGTGGAAGCACCATGTTTGTGCCTAAACATATTGCCTGTTTGGTCACAGTTGATAGGGTCAGCATCCGACCCAAGGTGGAGGAGTAAGATATCCATCCCTGAGAATTGAAAACCGTTTCGTGATTCCTGCAATTTCTTTCTAGGTGGTTGTATTTTTAATGCACAAAACTGGGTGCTATCTGGGACCGGGTTTCTGCCATCTGCATTAAGGAAGCACAGAAAACCAGGGTGGCGGGGAAGGGAGGGAGAGGGAGAGAGAAAGAGAGAGAGAGAGAGAAATGTCACAGTTACCAAGAAAGGGGAGGGACAAGTGATAGGGAGTCTTCATGATGTTTATGTGCTGGCTACGGTCCTGCCTTAGGAATCTGTGAGTTCATCTTTTTGTGTACTTATTTGTTTACGCAAGCTTTAGTGCATTTCTGTTGCCTACAACCGGAGTCCTTTGAAATACATCCCTCCTACCATCTCCTACCAGATCATACGCTCCCTGGACATAGAGATTTGTTGTTACAATCATCTATTAGTTTCCTTGGGTTGCTGTAAAAAAGTACCACCACTGGGGGGCTTAATCAGCAGAAATTTATGCTGTACATTTCTTTTTTTTTTTTTTTTTTCCTTTTTGTCTTTTTTCATTCCTGGCAACGGATC
>NW_007751439.1:1236-9326 GCF_000696425.1 Galeopterus variegatus | reverse complement strand
GTGATCAGTCCAAAGCACTTACTAGAGGAACTTACCTAGAGACTGCTGCAGTGTATCCACCCAATAGACAGCAAGAGAGAAGGGATGTTCTACTAATATATGTCCTCCACAAGGGAGTCAGGCTATGGAGGATACCTGAGGGTTGAAAGAATTTGGCTCAGGGCGGGGCTCGTTTCTTTCAGTGTTTTGGGCAACAGCCTAGAGGCCTTTATCACTACCTGAGAAGTTTCATGGCCCAGGTTTATAGTTATGATTTATAGGCCAGTGTTTATAGATAGTGTATTTCTAGTTCTGACCATATCTCTGGTCTAAGGATTCATATATATGCAACTGCCTCCTGGATATCCTAACTTATCCATACTAGATGTATCATCTTCTCACACCTAAACCAGTCCCTAGCCCAATTAGTTGTAGAATCCACAAACTAGACACTTGTAATTCAATTATTACCATGATGTTTCTTTTCTTACAACCAATCAATCCCTATATAATGCTTGATGGTCTCTTAATATGTTTCAAAATATATCATCCGGTATGTTTTGAAATTTATCGTTATTTGTGTTTATAATAATTTTATTGTTGTTATTTTATTCTGTGTAATTGTCTTATACAACGTGCCATTCTATGTCTTCATGAACTCGCTGCAGCTGCTTCCCCTGACTGAAATGCTATTTCCATCTTTCTTCAACTGGTAGTTAAACAATACAAGTTTGAAGTCCAAGCTCATTCTAACCCTGTCACAGATTTACTGTATGCCTTTAGAAGTGTGTTCATCCTGTTTTAGCCTAGTAGCCACATCTTTCAAATGAGTATTTTTTTTTTAAAAAAAGCAGTTAGATAAATAGATGTATACTTTATGGAGTTTTTATGAGGATCAAAGTAGATAGTATGTACAGCAAAATAATCAACATATAGTAAGAAATCAGAAAGTTTATTATTGTTAATATTATTGACACTACTTCAGTATTATCTCCACCATGAATCTATCCATGAATCCTCAGTATTAAGCTGCTTCTTTTCTGGGCTCCCATATGGTCTTGTGTCCATTTCTTATATCACTTACTACAATATATTAAAATTTTCTCTTCATATGCCACTGTACTATAAATTTCTCTGGAGCAGAGATTCTGTCTTAATAATCTATGCATGCATTTAGCATAACTACTGATTCAAAGTGAGCATTCAATAAATATTTGCTGAACGTAATTGCATAACCACAAAATGATCAAGGGATTCTGAGCAATCTAATTAATATATCAAAAGATGAATAAATGAATGAACGAATGAGTAAATTAACATTTACTAAAAATTTTTGTGAGAACCACTGTGCTAGATAGATACATTATTAAAAAATACTTTTGGTGATCTTCTGAGGTAATTATTGTCATCTCCAATTTACAAGTGAGATAATTGAGATTCAAACACTTTATATGCCCAGATGATGTTGCCAGAAAGTTATGAATCAAACTGCAATTTTGAGATCCAAACTGAAATATCATATTATGAAAAATATAATTATGTATTACAGCCAAATTATTGGAAAAAGACTGGCAATTTCTGTTCTACTCTGGATTTTTTAACTTAATGTCTAAGAATAACCTTCGAAGAGCCCATAAATCTCTGTGAGTCCATTTACAATCACATGTATGTGCAATTTCTGGAAATAGTATCCATGGCTTGTATTATAGGCACAAAATAGTTCATTACCTGAAAAATGTTATTAAGCAATGTTCTAGGTGATAGTTTTATTATTATTCAAAATATTTGATTAAACCAGTGCATACTATTTTTTACTACTGTTTATTTGCCATCAGCTTGTAATAAAACCAGTGTCTAATGCTAAGAGTATATGAGTAACACTACTTAACTCTGCATTTCATAAGTACAATAAAACAAATTTGACTCAAATTTTGGAAAATGATATTCAGTCATAAATGTTACTTGGCCTACTAAGCAATTAATAACTTTCAAAGTAAATGCCTATTCCAATCAAATAAGTCAATTAATTATCAAGAATCACTTATTTATATCAAGGAGATGTGCTGCTTTTATATCATACTATTCCTTAAGACATGTCCCAAAGAAATTTATTTTACAATGCTTTGTTAATTAGTGGTTATTTTATGTCTTGGTAAATAATATTATTATTTATTTCAAAAAATATTTTAATGTGGGAGGTTGAAAGAGGTGGCCTCAAAAGTCGCTTCCAGTATGAAAACACTCTTTAATTTTGTATTCTTGTGGATAAATCAGACTTTAAAAACAAACAAAAAAAATCTAAGAAAAATATCTGCTTTTGCAATAAAATGAGCCCATGCATACATTTATTTGGCCTGTCATCTAGACTTTGGTGGGGCCTTTACATGTCTCTTTTCTTTCCCGTATCTGAGAAGTCAGCAGTAATGCTCTTTGTTCATTGATATCCCTTCCCTTTTCTTTTCAAATATTTTCCTGCCTTGAATTGGCCACTGCGACAGATAGTGTGTATTAGGGCCACACCCATTTCCAACCTCCTTCTAACTTGTTTTCTTATCCATACTAGATGTATCATCTTCTCACACCTAAACCAGTCCCTAGCCCAATTAGTTGTAGAATCCACAAACTAGACACTTGTAATTCAATTATTACCATGATGTTTCTTTTCTTACAACCAATCAATCCCTATATAATGCTTGATGAAAAAAAAAAAAAAAAAAAAATATATCATCCGGTATGTTTTGAAATTTATCGTTATTTGTGTTTATAATAATTTTATTGTTGTTATTTTATTCTGTGTAATTGTCTTATACAACGTGCCATTCTATGTCTTCATGAACTCGCTGCAGCTGCAACTTGATTCTTTTAAAGATTCTGTAAACTATATAGCACCTTTTAATAAAGCCCTTTTTCTTATTTTAGCTATAACAGTCTGTGTTCTGCAACTAATGTAGTCCTTACATTGTGATTTGTCCCCGATAATGTTATCCTATAATGATGGAGACAATCAGACTTTAATCTACACTGCTATTTTAAATGCAGGCTTTAGCCTGCAGTTTGCATGCAATTTTAGGCTTTGATTTGCTTTTCAATAAATATTACACTTCCTCCTATGGTTACCTCAGCTTAATACTTTTTTGTTTATGCGAATAACTTTTTGAAGAATATTGAGTTCTTCAATTTCCTGCATAAATCATTACTTTCAGTCTATTCTATCTTGCCTGACTTTATATACTTTTTTTTAAAAGCTTGGGAGTGGCAATTATTTCATAATTATATTATACCTAAAAGAACTATGGTTATGTAGCATTTGTTAAGCACTACATTCATATGACACTATTCATATCTAAAGAATTGATAATATGTGTCTAAAAGAATACAAATTATATACCTTCAAAGTGACGTAGGGAAACAAAAGCCCAGGTAAAGTCAGACGCTCCTAAATTAGCTAACCAAAGACAAATCGGGATTTCCCTGAAGCCCTACCCCAAGGAAATTCACCAAACAGCTTTCTCTTTCCTTCTGTGAGCACTGAAAGCCTGTGACTTCCTGGAGCTTTATCCAACTTACACAATTTTAGATTCTGACTTTTTCAATCACATTAAATATAAAATGTATCTGAACTTTTTATCATTGGAAACGTTCTCCTGTGGAGATTTAATCCCTCTGATGGAACTCCATTGGGATTCATGGAGGACTTATTAGACATGTCTACCTTCTGGTTATTTTATTAAGGACTAATGAGCAAATCAGATATGGAAAATCATTTGTCTACAGAAACAAAGTTCTGAACTTTTTAATTACAAAAAGAGAATTGAGAGCATTACAAAAATGGTAAGTAGGAGAGAAAACTAAAAAGATAATTCTGAATGAAGCTGAGTTTAAATTTCATATAAAATGCATAACTAGATCATAGCCTTTCTATAAAAATTAAGCCAAAGCAGATTTTCCCACTCCCTCAAGAGTGATTATAAGGATCTTTAGGATTTAGCATACATTTTAATTATAAACAAAACATAGTGTTGTTTAAAAAAATAATTTATATTTGAGTAAAATTAAAAGTGACCAACTTTTGCCACTTCTGTTCCACTCCCCCAAATTATCTACGCTTAACAATAAGGCATTTCTCCTTCTCACCCTTTCCTATTGTGCAATTATGGGATACCAAATATCCCATATGCACCCCTACATTTCTCAGTCTCTTTGCAGCTAAGTCCATATGACTAATTATGTATATGAAATGTGAGCAGAAGTGATATGGGTCCCTTCCAAGCAATAACAGTGCAAAACCCCTGTATAATTCTTCGGTTGCTCTTTTTCTCCTGCTGGAGCAACACACTGACCTTTTGTTGAAGTGGTAGAGCAGAGGATTGACAGTCAGGATCACTGAGTCACTGGGGAAGCAGCTGCCCATTGGAGTTGTCCAGATCCACAGTGAACTCACAGGAGTGAGCCTTAAATTCTTGTCATCATAAAACACTGAGACTTAAAGATTGTATATTATAACAGAATAGCCTTTCCTATCCTGGCTAATATGCCTATGCAGAAAATGTACATACTGTAAAAGGACAGACAAACAAGAGTAAATAAAATTACTTCTTTGTTTCTTCAAAAGGGGATGATAGTAAAAATACTAATTTCTACTTGTTTTTACAAACAACAGTATCTTTGGCTTTCCCAAGGAGAATTTAACATTTTTAATATTTACAAAGAACGCAACGAGAAGCTGACGGATCAAATATTTACTTTAATAATGGGTGCATATTTACCCCATAAAATTTATTCAATCATATAATCATCTGTGATAATATTGATAATCAAGACCTATTTTATAGTCTGTATAATTAATTCTATTAAAATAAACATTGTAACTCACACTACAATTCATGCTTATTTGAAAGATCCATTTTTTTCCATTTAAGGTCGCCATGAAAATACCATTCTTCCTAGCATATTTGTTTTATGCAGGAAAAAGTAGAAGTTTCTAAAAAAACTGTTTTTCCTGTTTATGCCAGGTGCTAGTCAGAGTGAGATCTGTTCCCAGATCATCTAGTATATACTAATACCATTCTTCCTAGCATATTTGTTTTATGCAGGAAAAAGTAGAAGTTTCTAAAAAAACTTTTTTTCCTGTTTATGCCAGGTGCTAGTCAGAGTGAGATCTGTTCCCAGATCATCTAGTATATACAGGCATCCAAGAGAAGCAGGAGAGAAAAATTAACTGCCAGGAAATAGAGGCCAGTGTATG
Source organism: Galeopterus variegatus (assembly GCF_000696425.1). NCBI lineage: Eukaryota > Metazoa > Chordata > Mammalia > Dermoptera > Cynocephalidae > Galeopterus > Galeopterus variegatus. Next base: position 4,102 of record NW_007751439.1, on the reverse strand, counting down.
AGAAGAAAACCCCAAATTTAAAAAACTAATCACTGTATTATGATTATGTTATTGGTTCATATATTAGGTAATATGATCATAAGAATAACACCAATGAAGATTTCTATTCCTAAATCTGTCAGTATGGTGAGAATTGAAAGACCATGTTCAATTAAACGTGAATGGATCTTGTTCAACTCTGTGAGAATGCTTGATAGGTCTATCTCCATGTAACTGTGAGCTTGAAGGTTAATTGAGCTCAGCCAATATCTTGTTTGTCTTTCCACACAAGTGATTCTCTTAATGCAAAAGTGAGGAGCAAAATTCACAAAGTCACTTGATCAACCAGTTTGGTTAAGTGGCGCAGCCTTTATATCTGACATTTAAGTGACTTCAACAAACATTATTGTAATTGCCAGTATGAACTTGACCTTGAAAAAGAGGCGGCTTCAGGATTATCTCATGTATTGTTCAATAAACTCTGTATCATTAAGCCACCCAGACTGTAAAAGCAGCAGGATGTTATAGCGTTGTTTTCATATCCTGATTTTAGGATGATCAAACATTTCACAGAGCCAGCTCAAAGCTTTGTTTCTTTGGTGCAATACATCCCAAGAAGGATTACTTCATTCTAGACGACTATATTTTCTAACTGTTGTCTGTACCATAAGTTTGGAATGGGTGGCAGTTCTGCCAACACAAAACATTTTACTTCTCTACACTCACACAAAAGAAATTTTGGCCAGCTCTGCCAACTTTCTACACTCTCTGTAAACTTCCTACACTCTCTGTAAACTTCCTAAATAGGGAAGTCTTATTCAAAGACGTAAAGGAAAAAAGACATATAAAAAACAAACTTTTTAATTTGGGGGAAAAAATACTGAGGGAGGACTTAAAGTGTAGACCAACCATATTTATATAAAACAAAGTGATTCTTTCACTGAGTTCACCTGAGCAAATTCATATGTTCCAGTAGTAACAGTCAATTAAGAGAACTGACAGCAGCTTCAGTCTACTTCCCAATCAGGACTAAGACCCCTTTGTTGGAAGAGAGAACACTTTCTCCTTTGCTTTATAAACACTTCAAGGCTATATAATTCTACCAAGTTAAATTTACAAAGAGAGCTATGAACAATCATGATGTATTGTACTTTATTTATATTAATATCCGCAGCATAGAATTTATTTGCCATTTTTTAATAATGCAATTTGTTTCCGGTATTACCTTGTAAGAAGCCATGAGGGCCCATTTCAAACAGAAGTGATAAAGCCATCACTATTAAAATTATGTCTCCGATTTCAGCAACATTGGCATCAACCGAGAGTTTGGTAGCAATGCAGTGTCTCAGGCCTGGCCCCAGACCTACTGAATCACTATCTTCATTGCAGAACAATCACCAGGTGATTTACAAATCACATTAAAGTTTGAAAAGCACCGGACTAAACAATCTCATGCCGATTTCTCCATGGCAGACCTGTTTTTGTGTTCAGTAAATCAATGGCTTAGGTTCTTACAGAAAACTGCTACTAAACACATTAACTCAATCAAAACATAAGCACTTACTTTGTGCCAGACACTCTCCTATGTTCTGCTAAAAACAGACAAAAATCTTTGCTTTAGCGCAGACATGGAGCTTAAATCCTAGAGTCCTTAAGCAAATAAAACACATGATTTCTACAGAAAATACTGATGCTTCATCTTTGTTAATTCTTTAGTGAAGCGGCATGATTTAATCGAATAGTGGAGACTCGCTCCCAACAATTACTTATTGATGGTCTATACCTTACATGAAATCGTCTTTCTTTACCTATTCAGAACCTAAATAGCCTTGAATATATCAGTATTTTACTTAGAGTAATCTTTTTCTCTGGATATCTGTTTCCTGGTTAATCCCCAGGGAAGAACTATTAAAACCTTTAATCAGACACAGAGTTCTAAATAAGAAAATAATTGCAAAATTACAGTTTATAGAGAAAATTAGTTCTAGGGCAAACACATGTGGTTTTATAAATTGTGAGTTAACTTATTTGTCACCTTTAAACATTGGTCTTAATTTCTAAAAGTAAGAGGTTTCATGTAAGGTTTTACATAAACTTATAAGAAAAACTTCAACAAAACACTGATGCCAGTCATTTATTAACCTTTACTACAGGGTACACAGAACTTGTGTGACATTGTTAATATTTCAATTAGTATTTAAATATTCAGTAATGAGATAGTTCCCTTATAATTCTCTGTGTTTAACTTCAAGAAGAAGTATAATAGCATATGCTGGAAAATAAAGATAAATTATCTCATATATATATATAAATGAGTATACACACACATACAAAGTACTTCAAAAAGTTCATGGAAAAACAGAATTAAAAGAAAATATAAATCTTTTCATGAAATTTTTGAAGTATCTCATATGTACATAATATACACACAGAGAGATACACATATATGTGTGTATATGTATAGACATACACATATACATGCACACACATACAGTATCCTAAGTACATTGGCAGATATGTTGGTAATGAGGGGAAGAATTAGATATTTTCACATTATGAATCCTAGATATAGAAATATGCTATATCCGAATAAGAGTTTCTAGAAGAGCCTTCCTTTCCCCACATCTGCTAGGGATGCCCATGGGTCCTTTTTTCGTTCCTGATATTAGAACCTCAGGAATTCTACTTTGTTTCAGAAACTCTACCGTATTTCCAATTTTTTTTTTTGTCAATATACAATGTAGTTAGTTATTGTGTCCCATCACCAAAACCTCCCACCCTCCTCCCTCTCCCCCCTCCCACCCAGATGTGTCCCCTCCATTTTCTTGTTGTAAGAACTTCAAAACAAAAAAAACAAAACAAAAAAAAGTTATGCTTGTTAAATCTT
>NW_007751439.1:0-236 GCF_000696425.1 Galeopterus variegatus | reverse complement strand
AAACCTCCCACCCTCCTCCCTCTCCCCCCTCCCACCCAGATGTGTCCCCTCCATTTTCTTGTTGTAAGAACTTCAAAACAAAAAAAACAAAACAAAAAAAAGTTATGCTTGTTAAATCTTCCTCTCCCCCACCCCCCGGTTTTGTTGTTGTTGTTGATGTTGTTGTTGTTGCTGTCTGTTTGTTTTTGTGTGAGTGTGTGTGAGAGTGTGTGTGTGTGTATGTGTGTGTGTGTGTG
>NW_007751438.1:8982-9327 GCF_000696425.1 Galeopterus variegatus | reverse complement strand
TATCCAGAAGCTCTGGAGGCCAAAGGAAGCCCAGGGCCTTGGCAAGTCAGGAGTGTCGGACAAGAGGCCATGCTGTGCACATTCAGACATGGGGTCACAACTGCCAGGACTTCTTCTCCCCTGACCTGGTCTTCTCAGCTCCACAAGGCAGGGCAGGGGCCTGGGTGGGCCCAGAAATACCCCTGCCCCACCTCCCCCATCAGGCAGGAAGAGCAGGGAGTTTAGGTGTCCCCACTCAGGCCAACCCGAAGAGGAGTTCTCCCTTTGAAGGTTGGGGTGGGGATGGGTTCTATCTGCTCCACTCTGGTTGACAGTTTCTTCAAGGGGCTGCAAGTGTCAACGGGC
>NW_007751438.1:6560-7284 GCF_000696425.1 Galeopterus variegatus | reverse complement strand
AGTCTCAGGAGGAAAAAATTACTATGCAAAGTTGCTACAATATATTATTTAAAATACCCAGCGTTTAATGAAAAGTTACAAAACATGAAAAGAAACAAGAAAATGTGACCCATACTTGTGTGGAAAAAAAAACCCCAAAACAAAAAAGTATTAATAGAAACTGTCTTTAAGTGCACCCAGGTGTTGTATTTGGCAAAAAGACTTCAAAGCAGCGAATGTAAGTACTTAAAGAAACTAAAGGAAACCACACAAAGAACTCAAGGAAAATGGAATTATAATGGCTCAACAAACACAGAAACCCAATAAAGAGCTAGAAGTTATTTATTAAAAAAGTAGAACTTTGCCATTGAAAAGGACAATGACAAATAAAAAACTCACTAAGGGACATAACAGCAAACTTCAGATGGCAGAAGAAAGACTCAGTAAACTTGAAGATGCATTAATAGCAATTACACGATCTGAAAAACAAAGAGAAAAGAGATTGAAGAAAACTGACCCATGAGGCATCATCAAGCACACCAATGTAGGCGGAAAAAGAGTCTCAGAAAGAAAAAGGAGAAAATACCTGGAGAAATAATAGCTGAAAGCTTACCACATTTGACTTAAAACAGTAATCTATAAAGCCAACGTTTACCCTTAGTAAAATGAAAACAAATATATCCACTCCCAGAAACATCACAGTCAAACTGTGAAAAGACAGAGAATCTTGAAAGCAGCAAGAGAA